>NW_026927445.1:0-303589 GCF_032062105.1 Saccostrea cuccullata | reverse complement strand
CAATCTATTTTTAGATCAATGTAGAGGAAATAAATCCTTGTATTGACCTGGAACGTCACGTGCAGGTCAATACAACGTAGTATTTTTCTAACATAGTTGGATCTCAGCCAATCAGAGAGATGGAAATTATTCTATCATATAATAAAAACAGTTATGTATGAAACATTATCATAATAATTAAATCCAGAAGAGTGTGAGATTTACCATGAATCTCAGATAATTTAGCCCCAATCCCCAAAAGTACGTCTGATCTGTATAAGTATAAAGTAACGACTCCCTAAAGACCCCACCGGCCGGGCTCTACAGTCCCGGCACGCGCATACACAACCCGGTCGGGCAAAGGGAAATACGTTTTCAAACACATTATGATATTAGTTATTAAATATATGTACAAACAAATTCATATTAAGTATTACATTAATGAACAATACAAGAAATAGTTATAACTATGTATTTATAAGTGTTCACTTCACTCAAAGTCATGGTATGTATCACGATATATATCGATCAATCACTGTCTTTGTCTCTATAATACGGTCTTACAATTACTCCTCCAAGAAAAGGGTGTCTCTTTCCTTAAGTCGCCGTATGTCCTTTTCTAGCTCTCTATTCAATTGCTCCACAGGCCTTTAGATCGCTTAGAAAAATCAAAGTACTCAGAAGTACAGGGAGCCGGGCTCATTTACAGAGTAGAATGAATTTCTTACATGAATCACGTTTATATTCTGATGAAAAAATTATTTTAAAACTATCAATATAAATGATAAGACACTGACAGTGAGTTTTTCAATCCTAATACCACGGTCCGATTTTGTCAGAATCAGAATTAATCTGGTACCGCAGCTGAATGTAAACAAACAGGCCAGTCTGGTTCCCTCTCCTGCTTTACCTCGTATGTGTAGAGAACTACGATAACACTGATTATCAAAAATCCTTACGCTAATGAACTATGTTCTTTGACTTAGGACTGAAGTTTTCAAAGTCATTACTACTAATGTTTATTATACCCCCCGCTTGAAAAGCGGGAGGGTATATAGTGACCGTTAATTCCGTCCGTCTGTACGTCCGTCCGTCTGTTACGCTTTGGGGTATCAATCTCTTATCCGCAACTCCTCTCATACCACTGAATGAAATTTAATGAAACTTTCACAGAATCTTTATTACATATTACCACTGTGCACCTCCTATTTTACTTTTTGATCCGACACATATTTTGGGTTTCCCGGCCACAGCAAAACATGGACTTTGCCATTATAACTATATGGAGGCGGGGGGTATCATTTAGTGAGCTCATCGCTCACAGTACCTCTAGTTTATATAGATAAAACTTCATTTTATTTTTGTTGCTTTATTTAGCGTTTGTATTATCTCAAAAGCGGTTGAGAGTAAGAACTATATTTTCGCACGTAACTTTAAAATGGCGACTATGGGTTGACTTCCTGCCTTGAACAGGATGACATAAGCCGGCAATTGCTCTTTGAGCAATAAGCCCGGCTAAAAATGAGGTGATGGGAAAAAAAAAAATAAAGGTATGGTACTCTTTTCATAGGGTACCCATTTTCGCCAATAAAATTCTTATAAATCAAATGCTTTATAATTTTACTTTCTATCCATGAGACCTTAAAAACCGAGGCCCCGTGTCAGCGGCAGGCGTTGGCTCGATAAAGATCCCTAACTGCTCAATGGCCCTGAGTGCCGAGTAAAGGTCAATATTTGAAGCCCTTCACCGGCATACGGTGACGTCTCCGTATGAGTGAAAAATTCTCGAGAGGGACGTTAAACAATATACAATCAATCAATCAGTCTATCCATATCTTTTCAAATATAACTATCTTCATTACTACCAAAGTTTATTCTAAACTCAATGAATATTTGCTCATAATCAACATGGCGGTGCAGTTATTGATGTTGACGTTTTTAAATTAATTTTTCGCGAAAGGAATTATTACGGACTTAACGTTACAATCTAGAGTTAGAAATCAACTTTAATTTGTTGAAAGATTTTGCAAATACTATGCAATTCTTTGCTGCACTTCAACCCCCGTCTGTTTACATGTGAATGACCAGAGGCCCAAGCTAATGTCGAGTAAAAGAAAGTAGGTCATTTTGGATATCTCAAGAAATATACGGAATATCGGAATGAGCTTTGGTAGAATTGCAGAATGTTTATCTATAAATAGATTTAAAGAGAAAGTAGAATTTTAGAGGAGTAGAATAAAAAATATTTTATTAGCGAAATTGGGTACCCAGTGTAAGAGTTCCATACCTTTATTATTTTTTTACACAATTTTTTAAGCGATCCAAAGGCCTGTGAATTGCTCTAACGCTCTTCTCGCTTCTCTTTCTCTCTGTCGTTCCCCACCTTCGAGTTCCGCGAGTCTCTTCTCGGCGATTTCTCTGGTACTTCCAAGCTGATCTCTACTGTGAAAGCAAAACTCGGTTATAACAAAGTCGCCGGGACCTTTTAAATTACTTCGCTTTATCCGTTTTTCGTTATAACCGTATAAGAAATTCATTAAATTTATATATCTGGGGATCCAAAATGACTTTCTTTATATCCGTGAATTCGCAAAATCCGTGTTCGTACTAAACGAGTTTTAGTGTACACATCCATGCCAGACAAGTCTGCAGCTCTTCTTTGCTGTCTGGCGGGGAGAGGGTAACAGACTAGGATAGTCACTCCAAGAGGTCTGAGTGGACACAGCGGTTCCTGAGGTTACCTTCCTGGCATGATTGTCCTCGAGGGAAAATCCTCTTCCGCTTCAGTGGTTCCTAGTCCCTTTCACACGGTGCCTGGTTCCCGACTTTCCTTCCCTGATCCTAGTCACTCTTAGGACATGTCTCCGCAATCTCCTGCACTGTCGGGAGGACAGTCTTATTGGCCTCTATGACGGATGTACCCTTGAAAACAAAAAGTCCTTGGTCAATGTAACCCTTATTCTCCTGGACCACTGGATCACATTTCAGTAGAATAGTCTCCACGCGTTGGGGATCCCTCTCATGCTTGGTCCTGAAGTGGGCCCTCATGTCAGACTTACGACGGCACTCAGCCAAACAAGCAGCCACTGGGCATAAAAACTTCCTGGACTGTATTCTGTGCCTCTCCTCCGAGTGTCTAGTAAATTTTGTCTTGGTGGGAAACTTTATCCCATTACATCCCAAAATCGGACAAGCCATATCTCTAGGGTCAAACTTTACTTCAATAAACTTCATATCGCACTGTCGTAGTACTTCGTTTATCTCGTCTAGGTCTGCAAACGGGTCAAAGAAATGTTCTTCCATCTAAAATGAATATTATTAAAATTTTATAGATGTATTCATGTAACATTTTACATGCTGAAAAAAACTACCCAAGAGTTATACATGTATGTCAAATAGACAACAGCCACCCCAGTGACCTTAGGAGTACAAATCCTAACAATACTATTTCTACATTACTCGCGCTGTAGTAGAATACGACACGTATGTGCAGGGTAAACACGTCATCGAAAGCAAAACCCATGGTGAAAGTACATGTCACCCATTCCACCGTTAGGAATCCAGGGTTAGTACTACTCATGTCCTCTATCGACACAACTTATGTCTTACATAGACATATAACTCCATCAGCTTTGTTTTAACAACAAAGTATAAATTACATGTATAAAACTTTTTAAAAAAATACTGTAATAAAATAACAACACTCCTCCCCCTCTTAAAAAGAGTTGAGCATCTTCACTGTTGTTTTCTTTGTCAGCTTCCACCGATTGATCGGAATCAGAAATATACTGATTTTCGGATACTCCGTCGCCTTTGAGTTCTTTCAGGTGGTCAACATGAACCACATGTTCTTCCAGTAGATGAATTCTCAATTTCATGTCATCTCGGACAATGGCATCTGGTCCAATCCATCCAGAGCCTAGTTTTTGTTGTGCCTTTGGAGGATATCAACGCCATACTAAGTCACCTGGTGAAAAAGCTCTCGGTTTTGATTTGTTGTCATAATATCTCTTTTGTCGTTACAAACTCGACTCTAAATATTCGTGAACAGTGGATTAAGACAATTCCATTGAGTTTCGGACCCATTCTACATAAGAATGATAACATCCATTGTTCGGGTATTCACTTTGGGGTGAACCAGCTATGATATCAATCGGAAGCATTATTTCTCTCCCCAGCATGACAAGGTTTGGGGTACATTTGGTGCTGTCATGGACGGTCGCAGGGTACGCCATCATCAGATAGAGCAAGTGATCATCCCAGTTTGTTCTATTTTCATCTCCAAAAATGGTCAGCATCTGTTGTCAAGTGCGATTGAACCTTTCAATCATCCCGTCTGATTGGGGATGGTATGGCGTAGTACGGGATTTGGCTATACCTAGGAGGAAGAAAATCACAGAAAATAATTCTGCTTCGGAACTGCCTTCCTTGGTCCGTGTGAATGCGGTATGGTGCTCCAAATCTGCATTTAAACTCTGTTATCAGTTTGTTTGCCACGGTCTGAGCCGTATGCTCAGGCAAAGCAAAAACCTCCTTCCATTTGGAGAAATAATCTCCAATTACCATTATGTACTGATTGTCATTATTTGTCATTGGTAAAGGACCGAGTATTGCAATGCACTCAAGTCGTCCATTTACTGTTACGTGCTGCATAGGTGATTTTCCTATTCCAGGTCCTGGTTTCCATCTAGCAAATAGTTGGCACAATCGACACCAAAGACCTATGTCATCTGACATACCTGGCCAATATAATCTACTGTTAATAGACTGCAATGTTTTTTTCTCGTCCTAGGTGACCCAAGGTACGATTGTTGTGCAGCTGGTACATGATCTCCCTCCTCAAAGACTTAGGTGCAACCATTTGGAGTATAACTTCTTTGTTATCATTTTCCCACTCCCGGTTCTGTATGTTGTTAACAACACTTAGTCTATCCCACTGTCGAAGTAGACAGTTTACTGTTGGACTAGGATTATTAACCTTAGGACGTTCTGTACACTCCAGTATAAAATGCTTTACTTGGCTAATAGGTGGATCATCATCCTGTTGGTTTCGAAAAGATTCTAAACTCCATTGTTGCAGGCAGTTTTACACAGGTCGCGTGTTACAATCACCTTCAGGATGTACACTTGTCATAGCATTGAAAGATGAAAGAAAAAGTGAGCTAGCTCACATACCCCACGCTCCCCCATAACTTGACGGTGAAACACATTTAATGAAAGGCACAGTGCACTTTAAATACATAGTATAGATCAAAAAGGGCAATAATTGCAAAAAATCTTCACATCAAAATGTCTTCCATATGAGGACATTTAAATGTGGAATGAAGTTTCTAGATAAATTACGGAATCAAAATTTCTTGACAATATACAAATCCACACATTAATTTGAAGTGGGGGGGGGGGGGTGAGAAATTTTCTTGAATAATAGGCAAAACTCTTTGGGATAAAATAATGGAATATGTCCTAAATATCAGCATAGGTTGACGAAACTATGTACAACAGTTTAAGAGGAGTGGTGCTAACAAACTGTTCATCTCTATATTCAAAATATGGCAAAAAAGTCTAAGTTAAAAGTGCGGAAATTCCCGGAGAAATAAAGGAATCGGAATTTCCTGGTAATATGCACATCTACACATTGTGTCCTAAATATCTGCAAAGTTCGACGAAATTCTGTGCAGCGGTTTATGAGGAGTTGCGCTGACAAACTGTTCATCTCTATATTCAAGGTATGGCCAAATGCCTAAGTTAAAAATTGTGGAAATTCCCGGAAAAAATAATGGAATCGGAATTTCCTGGTAATATGCATATCTACACATTCTGTTCTAAATACCTGCAAAGTTTGACGAAATTCTGTGCAGCGGTTTATGAGGAGTTGCGCTGACAAACTGTTCATCTCTATATTCAAGGTATGGCCAAATGCCTAAGTTAAAAAGTGTGGAAATTCCCGGAAAAAATAAAGGAATCGGAATTTCCTGGTAATATGCACATCTACACATTGTGTCCTAAATACCTGCAAAGTTTGACGAAATTCTGTGCAGCGGTTTATGAGGAGTTGCGCTGACAAAAAAGAGGACTGACTGACGGACTGACTGACTGACTGACTAGTCAGACTGACGGACCAGTCAAAAACATTATACCTCCCGCAACTAGTTGCGTGGGGTATAAAAATTCCGTTCCAGTGGAACATTGGCGGCATTTCTCTCTCTTACAGCGTTTTCTCGGCTTTCTGGATAACCCGTCTGCATTTCCATTGAGATGGCCCTTACAGAGTTCAATTTTAAAGTCATACGTTTCTAATAGCGAGATCCAGCGCGCCATTAAGCCTTCAGGCTCTTTGAAGTTATTCAGCCGAACCAGGGACGCATGGTCTGTTCTCAACAGAAATAGTCGACCATATAAATAGTAGCTAAATGAACAAATGACTAAATGAAGTTGAGGAAGCTATGCCCAGTGATGAAACAGCACCAACTCCGTATGCACTTGCGTCTGTATCTAATATAAACATATCATCTGTCGAAGGGTAAAACAGTATTGGCGCGGTTGTCAGCAAGTGTTTTACGCTATCAAAAGCTTTTTCGCAATCCTCAGACCATTCAAATTTCCTGTCTTTTTGGGTTAATCTCGTCAATGGATAGGCTACAATTGGAAAGTTTTCAAAGAAACGTCTGTAATAGGAAGATATTCCTATTAAACTCCTTATTTCTGTTACTGAAGTTGGTGTAGGCCAGCTAGTCCTGAACAACGGTGATTTTCTCAGGATTACATAGGATGCCAACGTGAGATAAATGTGTCCGAGGAAAGACACACTTGCCCCTGGAATAAAACACATTTCTTTGGCTTATGTTTTAAATTTGCGGATTTAATCTGTCAAATATTGAAGTTAGATTTTCCAAGGTGTCTTCAAATGTTGAACCAAAAGTAACGATACCGTACGGATATACTAGACATCGCTCCCACTGCAATCCAGAAAGTATGGCTTCCATAAGACGTTCAAAGGTAGCTGGGCTATTGGAAAGGCTGAATGGTAAGACTTTAAATTGATATAGCCTTCTGTGGTTTGCAAATGCCGTCTTTTGCTTGTCGGACTCATCCATGACAACCTGCCAATAGCTGCTTGCAAGGTCTAAAGTACTTTGCTCCTGATAGTGTGTCCAGGGTCTCATCGATCCGTGGTAGCGGATATGCGTCCTTCTTAGTTACTGAGTTAAACTTGCGTTAATCGACACAGAATCTAGTCGTCCCGTCTCCCTTTTAACGAATACTATCGGTGCTGCCCAAGGGGAATTACTAGGTTCAATAACATCCCCCTTCAGCATTTTGTCAATCTCCTGTTCTGCTTCCTTTTACCGGTGTATAGGTGTTTTAACATTTGTGATTGATGTTCAGTCAAATTCGATGAAACTTGGTCATGTAATGGTCTTAAGTGTCGTGGTAATGCTTGAGCATCTGTTGACTTAAAAAAGATCGGATTCTTCGTTTGATTGGGTTTACAATCCAATACAGAGTCGATGATTTGTAGTGAGGCCACCCCTGCGTTCTTTTTAAGAATGATCGTTTCCTTTGTGGGGTTAAACACTGAAAATGTTACGTTCGATCCATTTGTTTTTACAATTGATTTTGCCATCAAAATTCAATTCTGTTTATTTTCTCCCTCGTAAAATCCTCCTAAAATAAATCTTTTCTTGACTAATTTGAAAAACAACAACAAATAGTTTAAGTTAGGTGCGTCCGTTACAAGATCGCATTTATAAATATATCACTAATCATAAATTTTAATGACATAATATGTAACACAATATTAATTGACACCTACTTCGACAAAAAAATATAACTGTACATGTATATAATGATTACATACAATGCATTGCATTGTTCTTAGGGCGGGGATGGGAAAAGAAATGCATGTCCTTGGAATCCTGTAACGAACTTCGCAATGACCAAAAACACGCCTTGAACACTATTTATAGTAAGCGCCAAATCACTCGTGCATGCAAAAATTACTATGAATAGATCGGACATTTCCGCAATACGAAACTCAAAAACGAAAAGAAATTCATATATTATCATCTGAGTTTTGGTTCAATTAAGGTTTCGTCAAAGGTCAACATGTCTGAAAAATTATTTTTACAATAGCTCCAAAACTATGTGTGGTATAAAGTCAAGACGTTTACAGTTTATACATATATCATTGATTAATAGATAGAAAGTATCACTTGATAACAAATATTTTAAAACAGATATTATTTGAGAAAAATTGTATAAGAAAATGTGCATATTTAAAGAAAAATGCACCTGCTTAATTCTGTCCTTTTTGTGAAAAGCAAAATTGTAGAAATAATATATGTTTATCATTGAAGGGCAAGTTGGGCGTGAATGGTCTCTGAAAGGCTGTTATTGAAAGCATGACATGTATAAAGACAAGACCCCTATAGAATCGGCCATTTGCAATGTACTTTAACTTTCAAGTCTTGACATTTGGACAAAATAAACAGGGAAAACAACTTTCCAGAGGCTATCTAAGTCCAACTTGCCCTTCATTGATAAACATATTTTGTTTCTGCAATGATGGTTTTCACTATTGCATGGAATAAACTAGGTGTATTTTTTTTTTGAAAATATATGCATTTTTAAGAAGAATTTTTTTCAATTAATATTATTCCAAGTATTTTTTTTTATAAAGTGATACTTTCTATCTGTTAATCAATGAAAAATTTATAAACTGTAAAAGTTTCAGCTTTATACCTCACATAGTTTTGGGGCTATTGTAAAAATAAATTTTTGGACATGTTGACCTTTGACGAAACCTTAAAGCTTCAGTATCATATGAAAATTCGTCAGTTATCTTCCCCAAAACGAACATTTCACTGATTCCTGCCATATGAATACGCGCGCACCAGCTGTGCAGACGGTCTTCCAGTCAACAACAACGCTTTGCAATAGAGCTCAATCGAACTGGATCATTTTTAGCTATTTTCAGTTGGCCTATTTCCTGCTTCATTTATTATACCCCCCGCTTGAAAAGCGGGAGGGTATATAGTAATCGTTAATTCCGTCCGTCCGTCTGTTACGCTTTTGGGTACCCATCTCTTATCCGCAACTCCTCTCATACATCGGAATGATTTGATGAAACTTTCACAGAATCTTTATTACATATTGCCATTGTGCACCTCCTATTTTACTTTTTGATCCGACACATATTTTGGGTTTCCCGGCCACAGCAAAACATGGACATTGTCATTACTCTTCAAAAAAAGAAACGCATCGTAGAATTTTAGTGACACATTGAACATAAAGATTATTTAGTAAATTGATGCATTGATAAAACAGAAATGTGGTAAGCAACAGGAATACTATCTAAATGTTATAATTACTCAACAATTTTAAAATTATAGTCAGTTTAAGACCATTAAAGATCAATATCTGGTATGCCCCCCGCAGACACAAATGATAACCACAAACGGCATCTAATGGAAGAAAATGTGTGTAATAAAAACTGTATAGGAATACTCTCCCACTCCAAATGTAGAACTTTAGTCAGCTGTTGCAGAGTCTGGGGATGCGATTGTCTTTGGCAAATCATGTCAAACCATTTTGTCCAATGCTGCTTAATTTGGATCAAATCTAGCGATTTAGATGACTGTGACTGAAACAGGTTGTTGTTTCTTTGCAAGAATAGGTGTGTCAAACGAGCCATATGCGGCTGTGTATTGTGAGATTGCAATACGGCTCTAGGATGCTGCAAAATGGAATGGGTATGTGTAGGTAGAACATGGTTAGAGTACCTTTTTCCATCAAAGTCCATTGAATTCGAACCAAATCAAATTTACTTTCTTATAATACCATTTTCCATATCATTACACTACCACCAACAACTTTTTTAACGTCCTGGACGCAGTTATCTATCTAACCTTCATTATAAAGCATTAGAACTCTTAAACTTATAAGATGCTTTCAGATAAACATTCTGGACAAGTAGGTTAACCAAAATGTTCAGCAGTGATGCTGTGGTCATCCTCTATTCATATGAGATTTTTGAAGTCGATATTTGGAGTGTTGTGGGGTCGGAACAATGGCATGAATAATCCTCTTGCAATAATTCGTAGTCAACTGAAAACTGTCTTGTTAGATGATCTGTGCAGTTCAGGGATAGCTAATGCTTTAGATGACGTCCTTGCATTACATTCATGCAATTTACGTAATCCTCGTAAGTGATGCTGTGCTGCGGACACACACGTAGTCTACCATATTTTTTGATAACATTGGGTGTTCGATGTTAATGGTTTATGTTTTATAGGTAAGATATGTTCTGTGTGTAACATTAAAACCTCTTGCAATTGTAGATTGCGGTACCCTTGCTTCCAGTCGCCCATTTTCCTTTTTGTGCAACGCAACATTCAGATGCCGCAATTTTAGGAAGCGTCATTTTTCAGATAAAACCAGATTTAAAATTATGAGAACCCCCGCTTTTGATAGCCCCTTTGTACCTAAAGGAATTGCATCGGAATTCAACAAATGAAAATTGAGATAAAAATTTTGGGGGAAATTTTGCAAAATCAGGTCTTTTTGTCTGTGAGACTGCCTCGTCGGATAGAAATCGACCTTATCGTATGCAACGTCATAATGAGAAAAAAGGGAATAAAGTTGAGAAAGATTTCCCGGTATTTTTACTACACATAGTTTTCACGTTAAGGAATTTTTAGACATCGTCAACTGCAGTTCAAAGATTTTTTCTTCAAAAAATCGGATCATTTTAAACATGTACTTATAAAATAAACAAATTTTAAATGTATTCCCCTTCGTAGAGCCTTATTTTTTTTTTATTGTTACCATGGATCAATGTAAACATAAGCCAGAGGAATGCCGAGTCCGATCTACACTTATTTTTTTTTCAAACAGCAGAAGACGTAAGGCCATATCTAACACCAGATAAATAATAGGTTGGTAGACATATAGCAAAGAAAAAATGTCATGGTGCATTACTGAGGAAGTACAGAATATATTTTTATTGTAGTTTAGAGTATAAATTTTAGCCAGAGGATCGAGACGTAATCTGGCACAGAAAATCGCACATGTACTGATGCAGTAATAGCCTAATGTGTCAACTTCATTTATTATCATCGTGTGCACATGTATTCAATCATTCACGATTAAATTCGCAATATTATATTAGATATACTTTAATGTTTCATGTCTTTGAATGAATTTACGTGTATTTTCAAATTTAACCAACCAACCAACCAAAACAAAACAAACAGCTAGGCATATCGATTCAGTACAAAATGTACAAAGGCCACGATTCAACAACTTTTAAAACGCATTTTTCTAACTACAATATTAAGAGATATCAAGAAACAAGTAATGCTGGTATTGTTTAAGGCAATTTCTTCATATATCAGTAATTCTCAAACGGAAACACGTATTGTCCGAAGCGACTGGATACGATAAATTGTGCAAGTTGCTTCCCTTTGACGCAAAAAGAGGCTCAACACGGGGAATCATTTCCTTAAAAAAAGATGTTTTTTTTCTCTCTATCTTAACTTTTGTCTCTCTTCCATTACCAGATTTTAAATTTAATTTCTTAAATATTTCACTCCTTATTTTGCAAGTTTATAAAAAAGACCGACGATAGATTATGATTTTTAAATTTCTTTAACTTGGCTGGCGAAAATGTAAGAAGATGGGCTCGATTTGTAAAACATATCTTTCTACGTCATAAATATTTTAAAGAGTTGTAAACCAAAAAAATTACTCTAAAGTCGGATGTAAAAAAATAGTTTTGTGAAAGGTGTTCTTAAATATTCAGCATAATGTTAAGTATTTTGAACCCCGTTAATACCAAACTTTTCTGCAAAAATCATCTTGAGCAGGATTTCACCTGTTCGTGAATAACAGGAATATGGTTTCGTTTTGTACTAAGACTTTCAATTATAACATCAAAACGTTCTCTACATTATAAAATTCTTCTACAATTCTCTTTTTTTTAAAAAAGAGGGTGGATACGCACAACAAATCACTTTATTATAAATCTCAATTTTTTTATTTGATTTTTTTTATTTACAAAATCATAAAACAAATAATTATGAAATGTCTATAATTTTATAAGTGTTGTGTTGGACCGGGTTAGGAACGGGATAGCAGAATGTTGTCGATGCGTACGCCGCGTGCCTTCATACATATTATTTTTCTCTAAAGGAGAGTTAATTTTTTTTTTGGGGGGGGCTTCTTTAGTCAGCATACATGTATATAAAGCTACCTCGCTGGCTAAATATGATATAATTTATTTTAGAATCCTTCGCACCCAGCTGAATCCGACTATCTAATTCATAGCATTATTTATTCTTTTTTTAATTGGTTTAACGGCAATTCCTAATAAAATATTTATTAAGACATTCTCAATACAGTCTATACGTAATCAATTCTCTTTTTAACATTTAGTTCGTTTGCAGTTAATTGAATTGTAAAAGAAAGAAAATGTTCTGGCACATGGTTTTATATCGTAATTCAACATAGCTTGTGTTTTTCTTTTTCTTTCCCTCAATGCATTTCTAATACTCCAGGTAACAAAGAAATTATAATTTTTGCATTTCTGAAATTCATATTGATATCCCTTCATTTTTTCTGTTGATAAAAATATTTTGTAAACGTTATGTAAAATCTCTTTTTCAAATGCATTAGAATGTTGCGTTACAAATAAACTATCATCGTCGGAAATCCACGAGTGATCTCGTCTTTACTTATCACCCGGTGATGAGTAAAGATGAGATCATCCTTGGGTATCCGATTATGATTAACTATAAGCTATAAAGAACAAAAAAAAAAATGAAAAATCATCTTCCAAAAATAATGCATGCATACTTATTGAGTCGAGAATTTTAGCCAATGTGTATACAATTATGTTTCCCGTGATTTTCCGCTACATGTAACTATAAATCTTATTTTTCTAAAATTAGGTGGGATCTCTCACATACGAAGTTAATTAAAAATGTTTGAACGATGCATGATTATTATTTTATTTTAAATGAATTTTAGATAATTTACATCAAATTGATTTTTAAGGTAAAATTTTGTACATTATGAGATATTTTGTTGATCAACACAGAGAGAAATCTTTTTTTAACCGTTAACATATTTTTGAAATTATAGTCCGTCGGATGGAACAAAGGTTATCAACTACATGTATTTTGCATGCAACAGATAAAAATTCCCCGCCGATAATTGCTAAAATCTTGCCGACTCGGCGTTAAGCAAAATTCAATCAATCAATAAATAATTTGTACATGTACATTTACCTATTTATTTTTCTACATTATGGAAATAAACATTTGATGAAAAGACGATTGGGTGTTTACTAGGAGGGGGGGGTAATAATGTAAAGACATAGTGGCTAATTTTTTGTCGAGCTATCCGTCCAATTACAACCAAGCGAGAATGATGTGGAGGAAAAGAGGGTGTATATATATATGAACTAGCTATTTGAAGATGAATGTGGCTGCAGACCAGTAGAAACGGTTTTGGGGGAAAAAATCCTAATAAAATGAGCTTACTTTTAGACACAGGGCTAGTATCACACCATGTTTGATTTCAGGTAACCACGATGTATATACAGATGGATGTGATTTTTTTTTAATTTAACTTAAGAATAATTATTATAGCATGATTTAAGTTGTAATTTTATTGGCTGCATGGTTCATGTATTTTCTGTAAGAAACTAGGTATTTCTGAGATCGAATTCGAATCCCTGTAAAACGGACTCGATCTCATTGGTTCCCTTTTCCTTTTCATGGTGATTACGTAAAATCAAACAAAACATGTGTTAACCAACATGCTTCCTTTGCGGATACAGGCTTTATCAAACGTAAAAATAGCATAGTGTAGATCTATATTTTGTTTATTGGAAGTTCAGTTATTCATAGAGGCAAAGCTGTCGGTACGAAAGACAGAAAAGTAGAAATTAAAGATCGGGGGGGGGGGGGGGGTGGTGAGTATTCGCTTTTTAAAGGATTTAAAATACAGGTAACACAGTTTTTGGGATTGTACATCATGATCATCTGTTTTTTGTCATTTTTAACTTAGACATGATGACCGCTTGGATTGCTACGCGTTGACAGGTGCCCTACCGAACAACTGAGAATAAAGCATGACGTCACAATTGAATCGTGAAAAAACCACGATATGCTCAGAGTTAATTTTGCAAACATTATAAATGAAGATATTTTGATTCCGTTTTCAGTTTTTGTGATGGTTTTACATGTACCATTAAAAAACACAAAAATCTCAAATTCGATAAATTTTGCCATAAGGTCGATTTCTATCCGACGAGGCTCATGTAAAACATTTTACATTCCTTGATCCCCTATATCGCTTTAGCTGATTATCTGGTTTCTGATCTACATACTAGAAAGTGTCTTTTGAATTATTCGTTCAATTTTATTTTCCAGACCTTCATTGCATGATTAAAAGAATCATTTCTCTCCGGAGAAAGTAATGCGTTGCAATCCACTGTGGCAGTTTTTCAGTGTCTCGCGGTTTTTTAGCTCACCTGAGCCGAAGGCTCAAGTGAGCTTTTCTGATCACATTTTGTCCGGCGTCCGTCTGTCTGTCTGTAAACTTTTCACATTTTCGACTTCTTCTCAAGAACCGCTGGGCCAATTTCAACCAAACTTGCCACAAAGTATCCTTGGGTGAAGGGGATTCAAGTTTGTTCAAATGAAGAGCCACGCCCTTATTCAAGGGGAGATAATTGGGAATTAATGAAAATTTAGTGGTATATTTTAAAAATCTTCTTCTCAAGAACCACTGTGCCAGGAAAGATGAAACTTATGGGGAAACATCCTCAGGTAGTGAAAATTCAAGTTTGTTCAAATCATGACCCCCGGGGGTAGAGCGGGGCCAAAATGGCCGACCAAAGTTTTACATAGAAATATATAGGAAAATTCTTTAAAAATCTTCTTCTCAAGAATGACAAAGCCATAATTCATCATATTTATATGGGAGTATGCACATGTAGTGTAGATTCAAGTTTGTTCAAATCATGACCCCCGGGGGTAGGGCGGGGCCAAAATGGCCGACCAATGTTTTACTTAGAAATATATGGAAAATTCTTTAAAAATCTTCTTCTCAAGAATGACAAAGCCATTATTCATCATATTTATATGGAAGCATGTTCAGGTAGTGTAGATTCAATTTTGTTCAAATCTTGAGCCCCGGGGGTAGAGCGGGGCCAAAATGGCCGACCAAAGTTTTACATAGAAATATATAGGAAAATTCTTTAAAAATCTTCTTCTCAAGAATGACAAAGCCATAATTCATCATATTTATATGGAAACATGCTCAGGTAGTGTAGATTCAAATTTGTTCAAATCATGACCCCCAGGGGTAGGGCAGGGCCAAAATGGCCGACCAAAGTTTTACATAGAAATATATAGGAAAATTCTTTAAAAATCTTCTTCTCAAGAATGACAAAGCCATAATTCATCATATTTATATGGAAGCATGCTCATGTAGTGTAGATTCAAGTTTGTTCAAATCATGACCCCGGGGGTAGGGCGGGGCCAAAATGACCGACCAAAGTTTTACATAGAAACATATAGGAAAATTCTTTAAAAATCTTCTTCTCAAGAATGACAAAGCCATAATTCATCATATTTATATGGAAACATGCTCAGGTAGTGTAGATTCAAGTTTGCTCAAATCATGACCCCCGGGGGTAGGGCGGGGCCAAAATGGCCGACCAAGGTTTTACATAGAAATATATAGGAAAATTCTTTAAAAATCTTCTTCTCAAGAATGACAAACCCTGACATCATCATATGTATATGGAAGCATGCTCATGTAGTGTAGATTCAAGTTTGTTCAAATCATGACCCCCGGGGTTAGGGCAGGGCCAAAATGGCCGACCAAAGTTTTACATAGGAATATATAGGAAAAATCTTTAAAATCTTCTTCTCAAGAATGACAAAGCCATAATTCATCGTATTTATATGGAAGCATGCTCAGGTAGTGTAGATTCAAGTTTGTTCAAATCATGACTCCGGGGGGTAGGGCGGGACCAAAATGGCCGACCAATGTTTTACATAGAAATATATATATATAGGAAAATTCTTTAAAAATCTTCTTCTCAAGAATGACAAAGCCATAATTCATCATATATATATGGAAGCATGCTCAGGTAGTGTAGATTCAAGTTTGTTCAAATCATGACCCCGGGGGTTAGGGCGGGGCCAGAATGGCCGACCAAAGTTTTACATAGAAATATATAAGAAAATTCTTTAAAAATCTTCTTCTCAAGAATGACAAAGCCATAATTCATCATATTTATATGGGAGCATGCACATGTAGTGTAGATTCAAGTTTGTTTAAATCATGACCCCCGGGGGTAGGGCGGGGCCAAAATGGCCGACCAATGTTTTACATAGAAATATATGGAAAATTCTTTAAAAATCTTCTTCTCAAGAATGACAAAGCCATTATTCATCATATTTATATGGAAGCATGTTCAGGTAGTGTAGATTCAAGTTTGTTCAAATCATGACCCCCGGGGGTAGAGCGGGGCCAAAATGGCCGACCAAAGTTTTACATAGAAATATATAGGAAAATTCTTTAAAAATCTTCTTCTCAAGAATGACAAAGCCATAATTCATCATATATATATGGAAGCATGCTCATGTAGTGTAGATTCAAGTTTGTTCAAATCATGACCCCCGGGGGTAGGGCGGGGCCAAAATGACCGACCAAAGTTTTACATAGAAATATATAGGAAAATTCTTTAAAAATCTTCTTCTCAAGAATGACAAAGCCATAATTCATCATATTTATATGGAAACATGCTCAGGTAGTGTAGATTCAAGTTTGTTCAAATCATGACCCCCGGGGGTAGGGCGGGGCCAAAATGGCCGACCAAAGTTTTACATAGAAATATATAGGAAAATTCTTTAAAAATCTTCTTCTCAAGAATGACAAAGCCATAATTCATCATATTTATATGGAAGCATGCTCAGGTAGTGTAGATTCAAGTTTGTTCAAATCATGACCCCCGGGGTAGGGCGGGGCCAAAATGGCCGACCAAGGTTTTACATAGAAATATATAGGAAAATTCTTTACAAATCTTCTTCTCAAGAATGACAAAGCCATAATTCATCATATATATATATGGAAGCATGCTCATGTAGTGTAGATTCAAGTTTGTTCAAATCATGACCCCCGGGGGTAGGGCGGGGCCAAAATGACCGACCAAAGTTTTACATAGAAACATATAGGAAAATTCTTTAAAAATCTTCTTCTCAAGAATGACAAAGCCATAATTCATCATATTTATATGGAAACATGCTCAGGTAGTGTAGATTCAAGTTTGTTCAAAACATGACCCCCGGGGGTAGGGCAGGGCCAAAATGGCCGACCAAAGTTTTACATAGAAATATATAGGAAAATTCTTTAAAAATCTTCTTCTCAAGAATGACAAAGCCATAATTCATCATATATATATGGAAGCATGCTCAAGTAGTGTAGATTCAAGTTTGTTCAAATCATGACCCCGGGGGTAGGGCGGGGCCAAAATGGCCGACCAAGGTTTTACATAGAGATATATAGGAAAATTCTTTAAAAATTTTCTTCTCAAGAATGACAAAGCCATTATTCATCATATTTATATGGAAGCATGTTCAGGTAGTGTAGATTCAATTTTGTTCAAATCATGACCCCTGGGGGTAGGGCGGGGCCAAAATGGCCGACCATTTTACATAGAAATATATAGGAAAATTCTTTAAAAATCTTCTTCTCAATCATTTTCTAAAAAATAGCAAATCCATGATTGGTCATGGGACTACTTTTGGATTGAAACTTTACAATAAAAAGCCATTTTATTCTAGTCCTACCCTTGGTGCTCAGGTGAGCGATGTGGCCCATGGGCCTCTTGTTTAATGTACCTTGAGATTCTTCAAAGGATTCAAATTCCAGGGCTAAAGAAATTTCGCGATCAAATGATTTCGGGTGTGAAAATTGCACGTATCTCTTCAATTCCAGTAATCCGAGCCCAGAAACAAATTGTTCTACATGTACTGTTAAGCTTTCGCGCATGTACAGAGGAAAGAACGAAAACAGAAGTCTCTGTCGAGACTGTAGCTCTACTGGATTGTACTTATAACAAAGGATGAGAAAAGAAGCCATTGCCATCAGACCAAATCTGTAGAAGGAGTAGCGTTTTACAGGAATTTAACAGACGTTTCTATTTTTAGTAACAATGGTAACACTGTTCATGGAAATCAAAAACCGATGCACTATTTTGTATCTTAGTGTAGTCTGCTTGTGTGCCAAGTAATATTGAAATCAGATCAAAACTGTAGGAGGAGTAGCGTTTTAAAGAAATTTCACAGAAAATTCTATTTTTAGTAGTCATGGCAACACCGTTCATCGAAATCAAAAACCGATGCACTATTTTATGTATCTTAGTGTATCTACTTGTGTGCCAAGTTATATTAAAATCAGACCAAAACTGTAGGAGGAGTAGCGTTTTGAAAAATTGATTGCAGACAGACGAACGGACGACGGACACCTTACTATCGCATAAGCTCTTTTGGTCTCTGACCAGTAGAGCTAAAAATAAGCATAAAATTCTGAAAGGATACCCTAATAGTTTTAACTTCATTTTCATGATTACATGATATAATAATTAGTAAATAAATTAGGTGAACACCTATCATGTGGTTCATGGTGCAAGAGTGAAAATGATGGCTACAGACCAAAGAACCTGCCTTATGGGAAGCCCCTATCCGATATGCCATTGCGCTCAGCTCTAGAGAAACTTTTCCAAAAGTATGCTGGAAAGGCTGGTAAGTTAGTTAATATGGGTTCTACACAAGTGAATGAAACTTCAATCATATGGATTCAAGCAAGGCACCTAAGCGATTGTAGGTATAATATGAATGATTTCTGAAATTACCCAATCTTTATCAATATTATAACTTTTTACATGATGGGTTTTACGGAGGTTCCGAAAGTTTGCAGGCTAGAGTGTCTGCAATAATATGCTAAAAGAATGAGGGGTATAACTATATAGCTAAGGTACACTAATGTTTAGAGTTTGACAGGTTCCGACTGTTTACAACATGATCTGAAATTATGCTGTGTTTCAATACAACTGATATTACTGTTATGTTCTTGTTTGTTGAAATACATTTATTTTCATACCAACACCATTTTTTCAAAGTACTTATTTATTGGCCTATATGTATTATAAAGGATTACTTGTGCACGAATAACAAGAAGTCTGTGAGCCAATGCTCACTAGTAATACACTCTCTTATGTGAATATGTACACTATAATAATAATATACACAAGTTCAATTACGGGCAGATGCACATATAAATAGGAAGTTGACATCAGAAGTGAACAAAAATAAATACCACTATATAGCATGCCTCAACAATGAGTGTAACAACTTTCTAACAATTGAATTTGGTTCGTGATTTCAACCATAGGCCATGAAATTCACTATTTTAAAAGAGGCACCATTGGATATCATAACTATGTACATGTACTAAGTATACACAAAACATGCTTTCTTTAGTTACTTAATACCCAGATCAGAGTAACAAAGAAATGGGATGTTGCTAAAACGCGGAAAGGAAAGCGGAACGGAATTTATTATTTGAGATTAAATCAATTTAAAATATATAAATTCCTCAGAAACGATATATTTTTTGCATATTTAATTCCTCTTTAATAAATACAAGTTGAATTAGTCATTTTAAGTCTCTTACGAAAACCGCTGATAGAGTAATAACGTAGCTCTAATATCTTTCAGTACTATTTTCTTACACTCACTAACTAGACAGAAAGTGTTGGAGGTTTCAATGATCATTTCTATAGTATAAAGGTTATATCTGGAAAACATGGGGGGGGGATATTTATCTTAATGAATCATGGTAATTGGTAAGAAAAATGAAATGTAAAAAAAAAATTCAAAGATTACCGGTACTATTAGAGCACCCCTTTCCGACAAGCCCGGATAAACACTTCGATTGTAAATTGATTGTTAAAATTTTATACAAATTAGAGTCGCAACCTATCAATTAAAATCCTGGATAGATGGAGTTGTAAATCTTAAATGTAGTAAAATTAATGTATCGTCTTTACATTTAATGAAGTTAAAGTGTGATTTCTTATTTTGGGGAGGGGATGAATAACCCCGTAAAACATTTAGAGTTTGTTTTTCCGCTCAGGTCTGAAAAGTTGCAATTTATGGGAAAAGTTAAACATGCTACATGTATTAAATTCCTTTGCAAGAAATGCTTTCTTATGTTTCAGCTTTTCATATCTGAATTTTCCAACGCATAACATATGCAACTTATTAATTTAGTGGGGAGCAAGACCCCCCCCCCCCCCCCCCTTCCCGTCCTTTTTGTGACCAATATATGTGTGTGACTGAGGGAACCTACTCCGACCCCAAACTACCCCCTCCCTTTTCTTGAAAGATTCCTGGATTCACCAATGTACGTGTCAAAACTACTTCTTTTTTGTCTTTATCTATACACGTATGTATACATACTAGTAGTCTTTTTTCCTTCCTTCTATTTCAATACAAGATTTTTTGTTTATAAATGAGCATTCTTTAAAAAAATGATTTGAACGAAACGTTTGACTGACGGACACTAGTTAGTACATATGTATCACAGTATGTATTTTATTGACCATCGCATGTACATGTTATCAGGGGAGCATAATTCACAAATATATCATATTTTACGATGATTTTTCATTAAATATGACCTTTATATCATGAGTATTGCTTTTTATGTCTGATTCATATCGAATCAAGGTTCTTTCCTTGACATTTATTTTCCGTTTTCCGTTCCGTTCCGCTTTTCCGTTCCGTTCCAACACCCATAGAAATACATTCTTTTTATAACCAGTTGTGCATCACTGATCCGGGGGCCACATATTTCAAAATCTTGGAAATTTAATCATAAATTTTATTTCATCATAAATGGTTGATTAATACCAAAGAGCAGATTTCAAATCATTAATTCATTTTCAGACTATGTAACCCCCCCCCCCAGTACCCCTGACCAAGGGGCCCTGAAATTAACCATTTTGGAAGAGGCACCTCTCTTCATCATAAATATGTACTTAGATCATTGCCATAATACCCAGGAGCAAAGGAAAAGATTTCCAAAGAGTTCATGCATTTTCACTGTATAATCATTAGAGTCTTAACACCAGAACCTTCGACCCAGGGGCCCTTAAATTCACAAATTTGGAAGAGGCAAAGAGTCCATGCATTTTCACTGTATAATCATTAGAGTCTTAACACCAGAACCTTCGACCCATGCAGGGGCCCTTAAATTCACAAATTTGGAAGAGGCATCCTTCCTCATCATAACTATGGAAATAGTTTATTGGTTTAATACCCAGGAGCAGAGGAGAAGATTTTTAAAGAATTAATGCAGTTCACTATATAATCAATATATAGAGCCCCGTCATAACACCTGAACCCAGGGGCCATAAAATTCATAATTTTGGAAGAGGCAGTCTTATTCAACATAACTTAGTGCTTGGTTAGTTTATATAATACCCAGAATAGAGAAGAAGATTTTTCAAAGAATTAATATATTTTCACTATATAATAGAGCCCCGCTTTTACTCCAAAACAATCTATCCAGGGGCCATAAAATTCACAATTTTGGAAGAAGCATTCTTGCTCGTCCTAACTATGTACTTAGTTTGTTTAATATCCAGGAGAAGAGAAGATTTTCAATGAATTCATGCATTTTCACTTAAAATAATCAATATACCCCCCCCCCCAAACCCTGACCCAGGGGCCACGAATTTCACAATTTTGGAATAGACTTTCTTGCTCATCATAACTATGTACTTGGTTAGTTTGTTTAATATGCGGGAGAAGAGAAGAGGATTTTCAAAAAAAAAAAAATAATAATGCATTTTCACTAAATAATCTTTAAAGCCTCGCCCTAGCACTAGATCCCTTGACCCTGAGGCCATGAAATTCACAATTTTGGAAGAGGCAGCTTTATTCAACATATTATGTACTTAGTTATTTTAACGCCCAAGAGTAGTAGAGAAGATTTTCAAAGAAATGATGGATTTTCACTATACAATGTATATAGTCCCGCCCTAGCACCCATGACCCAGGGGCCATAAATTTAACAATTTTGTTACAGGACTAAAATGCTGATCACAGTCATGCCAACAGTTTGACTGGTTGATGTCCAGGAGTAAAGAAGAAGATTTTTAAAGAATGCATTAATTTTAATGGTTTTGGCCCCAACCCTCAGGCCTAAGGGCGGCAAGGGCCATGAAATTGACAGTTTTTCCCCCTTCATCCATAGATACTTTATGTCAAATTTGGTTGAAATTGGTTGAGAGGTTGCAGAAAAGAAGCTGAAAATGTTGAAATGTTAACTGAAAATGTTCAAATATTAAAACACGACGCACGACGACAGACGAATGCAATGGGTCACCTGGTGACCCCAAAATTCCAAATACATGTATAGCCAAATTATGCAAAAAAAAAAAAACTGGAGAGCACAATCTGATTGCCAAGGAAAGCATAAAAGTGGCATTGATGGAAAAAAGTTTTAATATGAATTTTAACCGCTGTATTCGATTTTGGGTTCAAAAAGGCTTCTCATATATTTCATTATTTTTATCGTTCATGCGATTATATATTGAAGTCGGCTACGGCAACATTATATTGTAGCGCGTTTTTCTGGGGACTGTAAAAGTCGTTCTGAATTGGCAATATCAATTCCATTCAAAAGATCAACGTAGACGTATGAAAGCGAGATTAATTTTCTTTCAAGGAATGTTTGTTGTTAAACATCCTTCTCGATTAATTTTCACTCACAGTCATGTTCAGAATGGATACGCCACCACTTGCCAGTGAAGGGCTTCAAATTTATACCTACTCTCATTGGCGTTCAGAGCCATTTCGAAGTGAGGATCATTTTACTGCCAACACCTGCGACACGGGATATTGGTTTATACGGTTTCTTCCAAAGGACCAGTCTCAACGTCCAGCAGTGGAATCGAACCCACGACGTAAGGATCAGTGGCTATGTTTACAAAGATATCCTAACGGACTTATACACCGGGAAAATATACGGGCGCTCTTTTGTAAAAAAAAATATTTATCATAACATTGAATAAAACAATAATAACAGGCTATTTCAAAGTCCATATCATGTTGTCTAAGAAGGAGACTGCAAGAATCCTACCCTCGACACCCTCCATTCCAACCTTGACTTACTCATGTCGAGTTTTCCTTCCAAAATGTTTTTTCTTCTTTATTTAACTTACTTAGTTATTGAAACTACAAGGATATACTAATTCTCGTAAATAAGGTATCTAAATTAATTTTATTCTACCTCCAATTATATTTTGTGTTTGGTAAATAATGTCAAAGCCACTAATACCAAACTTTTAACCTCTATTGTGACTCGATAGCGGTGTTTTTCTTTGAAGTTTACTGTTCTGTATTAGCAATACAGAACGAGACTGTGGTGGGCGGAGCTACTTTCCGTTCTGTATTAGCCCTGTATACAGTATTATATTTGCCAACTATTCTGTATCTAAAATACAGCACGGTCTAAAAATAAATCTGATTCAATTTAGCAAAAACACGTACAAATAGTAAAATTCTGATGTTTTTAGAGAAATATCCGATATTGATCCTGAGAATGTAAAATGTCAAAAGAAGAAGGTATGGTTTCCATACAAATTTTGCCATGTGATTTTCTAAAAAATGAAACTCATGCTTTTTAAATAATTGAAATTCAATGCAGAAAAATCATACAAGTCATTTTTCACACATGTGTTTTTAAATGCTAATTATGACGTCATAAACATGTGCATTTCCCGTATTTTCTTAAAAAGTTGCAGAAGACACCAATTTTCAATGGAATTTTCTTTCAGATTACATTGTCCACAGGCATCGCCCACAAAGATCTTGAGATATGTGATTTGTTATTGAATTTTGCACAAAATATCAAAAAATTAACGTGGGCGACGGCTGTGGACACTGTTTTCTAAAGGATAATTACCTTTGAAATGTGCCATTTTGAAGCTTTTTCTGCTGAAAATAGAGAAATGTTTCACATTTATGACATCATATTTGCAGAATGGTTAACCTTCGTGCCATATTCTTTCCTGATTTATGAGTCATTTATTAAACTAATTTTCAAGCCAGTTTCAAAACTTTTTGATGTCATTACATTTTTAGGGCGCAATAAAGCTAAAACCATACCTTCTTCTTTCTCAATCACTTTTTAAAAACTTATTCCACACAGAATCTACACGTAATTTCGATCCAAACTAAAAAGGAAAATTCGGAATAACGAAAACATCTTCTACATGTAATTTCGATCCAAACGAAACAGAAAATTTGCAATAACGGAAAACACCCACTCTCCTCGTGCAAAATCATTCAAGTCCATTTTTTTCCCCCGCGTTTTTATTTTTTGAAATCCTTCTCGCTGACGACGGCCACACGTCTCTTTCACTTCGTTTTTAATGTCGCAATTCAATTTGAAAATAAAAATCCGTGACATCAGAGTCCATCGAAGAATTTTTTGTAAATCCTGTTTTTGTAAATCTAGTTAAGCCGGAATTTTAAGACCCCTGAAATATATTATAATCAATCTCCATCTACAATAGATCACAACAATGACGGTTAAATCACCCACCTTATCCATTAAGATTGACTATCACTCGATTACGTCTACTACGTTAAATTGTCAAAACTAATCTGACTGAATTTTACGTTTTCCGTGGAAATATATATACTGCGGATGCGTACTCCCCGTCGGGGCCTCATCTTCAGACCTCTGGGCAGAAGGATAAAACGTACGCTCAAGTAGGACCTGGGGTCCCCCGCAAATAGTTCGTCATTTTGCGTAGTAATAAAACATTCTAGGAACTCTCCAGGCATTAAAGGCACAAAAGTAAATTCATCGATATCAATATGGAGACCTCAGGTCACCTTATATATTAACTGAATTTTATATGATAGACAATTTTCTTTGTCTTACTCCAAAATAATCATATTTATAACTTTATAAAGATCAACTTTCTAATATATATATTAGCAGAAACGTGAAAGTAATAAAGGGTGACCAGAGGTAACCTCATATTGTACATCAATAGGGGGACCAAAGATCACCTTACATTGTACATCACTAGGGGGACCAGAGACCACCTTATATTTAACATCATTAGGGAGACCAGTGGTCACCTTATATTGTATATCATCAGAGGGATCATAGGTCACCTTACATTTTAAATCAATAGGGGTCCAAAGGTAATCTTTTATTGCACATAATAGGGGGGACCTGGGGTCACCTTATATCTTACATCATATTTTGGTAGAGGGACCAGAGGTCACCCTATATTGCACATCAGAAGGGGACTACAGGTAAACTAATATTGTACTGTACATCAGTAGAGGGACCAGAGGGCAGAGGACACCTTATATTGCACATCAGTACGGGGACTAGTGGTCACCTAATATTGTACTGCACATAAGTAGAGAGACCAGAGGTCACCTTATATTGTACATCAGTAGTAGGACCAGAAGTCACCGTATACTGTACATCAGCAGAGGTCACATCAGCAGAAGGACCAGAGGTCACTTTATATTGTACGGGGACTAGTGGTCACCTAATATTGTACTGTACATCAGTAGTAGGACCAGAGGTCATCTTATATTGTACATCAGCAGAAGGACCTGAGGTCCTCTCTTGTATATCAATAGGGGGGCCAGAGGACACTAGGGGGACCAGGGGTCACCTTATATTGTACATCAGAAGGGGACCAGATAATACCTTATACTGTACATTAGTACGGGGACCAGAGGTCACCTTATATTTTACATCATCTCGTGTCCCTGTTGTCACCTTATATTGTAATGTACATCAGTAGAGGGACCAGAGGTCACCTTATATTGTACATCAGCAGAAGGACCAGAGATCACTTTATATTGTACTAGTGGTCACCTAATATTGTACTGTACATCTGTAGGGGACCAGAGGACACCTTATATTTTACATTAGTAGTAGGACCAGAGGTCATGTTATATTGTACATCAGCAGATGGACCTGAGGTCCTCTCTTGTACATCAATAGGGGGACCAGAGACCATACAGAGGTCACCTTATATTGTACATCAAATATTGTACTGTACATCTGGGGGACCAGAGGTCACCTTATATTTAACACCAGAAGAGAGACTAGAGGTCACCTTATATTGTACATCAGTAAAGGGATGAGAGGTCACTGAAAATTGATCATCAGCAGGGGTACCAGGGGTCACCTTATATTGTACATCAGCAGGGTGACAAGAGGTCACCTTATATAGTTAACACTTGGTCACCTGATATTGTGACATCAGAGGACAGAGGTCACCTTATATTGTACATCAGTAAGGGGGCCAGAGGTCACTTTATATTGCATATCAGTAGGGGGACCAGAGGTCACCTTTATTTGAACATCAGAAGGGGGACCAGATTTCACCTTATATTGTACATCAGCAGGGGGATCAAGGGTCACCTTATATTGTACATCAGAAGGGGGACCAGGGTCACCTTATATTGTGAATCAGTAGGACCAGAGGCCACCTTATATTGTACACCACTAGGGGGACCAGAGGTCACCTCATATTGTACATCAGTAGGGGGACTAGAGGTCACCTTATATCTAACATCAGGGGACCAGAGGTCACCTTATATTACATGAGTTCAAAAAATTATATATCAGCAGGGGGACCAGGGGTCACCTTATATTGTACATCAGTAGAGTGACCAGAGGTCACCTTATATTGTACACCAATAAGGGGACTAGAGGACACCTTATACTATACATCTGTAGGGGACCAGCGGACACCTTATATTGTACATCAGTAGGGGGACCAGAGGTCACCTTATATTGTACATCAGTAGGAGGAATAGAGTTCATCTCATATTGAACATCAGTAGAGGGCCAGAGGTCACTTTATATTGTACATAAGTAGGGGGACCAGAGGTCACCTTATATTAAACATCAGAAGGATGACCAGAGGTCACTTATGTACATAATCAGCAGGGGTACCTAGGATCACCATATATTGTACATCAGTAGGGGGACCAGAGGTCACCTTATATTTAACATCAGAAGGATGACCAGAGGTCACCTTATATTGTGCATCAGGGGACTAGTGGTCACCTAATATTGTTCATCTGTAGGGGGACCAGAGGTCACCTTATATTTAACACCAGAAAGGGGACTAGAGGTCACCTTATATTGTACATCAGTAAGGGGATGAGAGGTCACTTTATATTGATCATCAGCAGTTGTACCAGGGGTCACCTTATATTGTACATCAGTAGGGTGACCAGAGGACACCTTATTTTGTACATCAGTAGGGGGACCAGAGGTCAACTTAAATTGTACATCAGTAAGGGGATCAGAGGACACTTTATATTGTACATCAGCAGGGGGACCAAGGGTCACCTTATATTGAACATCAATAAGGGGACCAGAGGACACCTTATATTGTACATCAGTAGTAGGACCAGAAGTCATCTTATATTGTACATCAGCAGAAGGACCAGAGGTCACCTTATATTATACATAAGTAGGGGGATCAGTGGTCACCTTAGATTTAACATCAGTAGGATGACCAGAGGTCACCTTATATTGTACATCAGCAGGGGGACCAAGGGTCACCTTATATTTTAAATCAGAAGGGGGACCAGAGGTCATCTTATATTGTACATCAGTAGGGGGACCAGAGACAACTTTATATTGTTCATCAAAAGGGGGACCAGAGGTCACCTTATATTTAACATCAGAAGGGGGACCAGAGGTCATCTTATATTGTACATCAGTAGGGGGACCAGAGTCCACTTTATATTGTACATCAAAAGGGGGACCAGAGGTCACCTTATATTTAACACCAGAAGGGGGACTAGAGGTCACCTTATATTATACATCAGTAAGGGAATGAGAGGTTACTTTATATTGATCATCAGCAGGGGTACCAGGGGGCACCTTATATTGAACATCAGCAGGGGGACCAGAGGTCACCTTACATTATACATTAGAAGGGGACCAGAGGACATCTTATATTGTACATCAGTAGGGGGACCAGAGGCCACTTTTTATTGCATATCAGTAGGGGGACCAGAGGTCACCTTTAATTGAACATCAGAAGGGGGACCAGAGGTCACCTTATATTGCACATCAGTAAGGGGATCAGAGGACACTTTATATTGTACATCAGCAGGGGGACCAGGGGTCACCTTATACCAGGTATTGTGAATCAGTAGGACCAGAGGCCACCTTATATTGTACACCAGTAGGGGGACCAGAGGTCATCTCATATTGTACATCAGTAGGGGACTAGTAAGGGGACCAGAGGTAACCTTATATTATACTTCAGTAGGAGGACTAGAGGTCACCTCATTTTGTACATCAGAAGGGGGACCAGATGTCACCTTATATCGTACATCAGTAAAGAGATCAGAGGCCACTATATATTGCACATCAGTAGGGGGACCAGAGGTCACCGTATATTGTACATCAGTAGGGAGACTAGAGGTCACCTAATATTGTACATCAGTAGGGGGACCAGAGGACACCTGATATTGTACATCGGTAGGTCACCTTATACAAGGGTCATTTAATAAATAATGTCTTCGGTGCTCGGAAAGAATTAAAAGTCGATTTTCAATAATTTAGTTATAATGAGTTAACCTAAAATTATCTTTTCATTAAAACACATGTAAGTAACATTTTTTTTTTATCCATTTCTGATTCATTTTCAATTGTTTTTTGAACTCATTTTCTGGTATGAACCTTTGTATACTGGATTATTGCAGAACCTATGATTTCCTGGACTTGTTTCTTCCTTCTGAAAGGCGTTTTCTTAAGTTTGGCAAATGGAACAAGTCAAAAGGCGAAAGATCTGGCGAATATTGTTAATGTGAATGAACATTAACTTTAAATTTGTTTATCCCCAAGACTCTTTTACTCTTCAGGGCTTTCGGGTTTGGACGCTGTCATGAAAAAAATCTAATGTTGTGGATTCCTTATTCTCATTAACCTTTTGATTTTTTTGCCAAAAAATTGCTTTCTACATTCCTCCAGAAATTAAACTGCATCCCCGAATACGAATTTGAACAATAAGACCACTAATATTTAAGAAAATTGCCTATAAATCTATCTTTGTGCTCTTGCAATTCTCTGCTCTTCTCAGACCTTTGATGTTTATGTAAAGTACGTCTTATTGTAAATTTTGTTTTGAGGGTTTTAAGCAATAGATTCAAGTTTCATTATCTGTTTGAAATTCAAATAAACGTGGATAACTACAATTACTGATATTTTTAATAATTGTTCATACATTCTTATACGCAGTCGTTTTCACTCATTTTTTTAAAGGGTTACTTTTGAGTACTAAGCTTTTTTTTCTGTCAAACGTTTTTAAAACAGTGTGAACTACTCCCGAAATGATGTCTATTTTGAAAGAGGGCGTATAAGGCGTGTACAATCCCCCTCTCTGAGACAAAATGTTTTTCAATTTTCAAAATCCACAAAAAAGCTATATTTTTCTAAAATCATGTTCTCAGTAATGTCATCTTCAAAATATTTTATTATTTTTTTTTCTGAACGACTTATCATTTGATAATATTTATTTCAAAGTTGACAGTTAAGCATATTTAGTGGAAAATGGGTTTAATAGAGCTATAAAAAACGTTAACAGTTTTGAATTTTATAACACGAATGGGTCAAGTCTCTGTGTATCATTCTTCGTGAACGCTCAAATGATGGAAATGTAAATGTGAAATCTATTTCACATATCAAAAAAATGGAATCTGAACCCATTCTATATGAAAATCGAACTTTTCTGAAAAAAAAAATTCCGCTTCAACAAACCTGTCCATTTAAATCACACTAAAAGACGCCAACAGTGCATATACTTCGGAGCATAGTGGTTAAAGCGGTTGGTCTTGGACTAAAGCTGAGCTATGAAGAGAGTTCGAATCATACATGAAGCTTTTTCTATAACTGGGCACACAAGTAGCTTTTAAGATACATAATTCTTTTCTTTTTTTCAAATGTCTTAAAACATGAATAAAAAATAAATTATTCATAACTTATTAAAACAATGAAATACAGAATTTGATATGTAAAAGATGATATAAACCATAAAATTTTGAAAAAATACTACTTTTCGAATTGAGAAATATCTTTTTTCAGAGCGATGGGTGTTGCCTCGCCTTGCACGCCTCCATTCTTTGCTATAATGTCACACAAGTATAGTCAATCATACGTTTTTGATCAGTGATTATTTGTTGAAATTTGGCAAACAGTACATTATTTTTTTAATTTTTGTAACTTGCAAGTACGGTATCCATTTTTGATGCCCAATATATATTTTTATCATTGAAATCCACCTGCTCAATTGTCTTTAAAACAAACATTGATTGCAATATTTTTACTAGGGATGTCAATTTTACTCGGACAGCTTAGTCGAATAGTTGGATGCTTTAGTCGAACGATAGTCGAATATTCGTTAAATTTTAATTATTTTTTCGTAACAGTGTCACTTTTTTCACTGTTTGTCTTTTACCAGACAGGTTTACAATATTTAACCTACGCTATCACTATATCATTATACTAGTACAACGAATTTCTGAATTGTAAACATGTACTCAGTGCAATAAAAACTGTACATCAATGTGTATCCAATGTATTTATTTTCAAAATTAATAAATTAGCTGCACGTTTCATCTAAATGCAGGATATCAAACGCCCTTATTTGTTCTTTCTTTACTTAACGGTAGTACATGTACCCCACAATTGAAGCCAATTATTAAGTTCCGCTCTGAGACAAAATGTTTTTCAATTTTCACAGGTAAACAATTAAAGCGCGTCTCTAATGTCATAAAAATTTTTTTAATTTTACTGAGAAAGATTATATTTATTTCAAAGTTGACAGTTAAGCATATGTGGATAAATTTAAATAATGAAATTTTGTGCAAACAATCAATGATTGTATAACATTAATATCAGAAAAAGAAAACACGTTAAATTACTCTCATATTAACTGACCCCGATTTACATGTATTTACGATTTTGTATTAGCTGTTTACTAGTAATTAATATTCTTTCTGAATGGAGTATGAAAGATGTATTTAAGTATGTAAAAATAACCTCATGTTACATTAATGTAAATGTATAAACTACTTTGTTAAATTTACTTATAGATTCCAAGGCTCCCCAACCTTGGCTATAAGGACACACACATATACATGTACTATTTGTAAATAAAAAAATATTAAAAAATATATATATAGATATATTCTTTCTGAATAGACATGTTTGCCGAACATACATCGACGTACATATAATTTCCTTTGAACAGTTATACGATACCCTTAACTTTACATATGAAAATATTGAGCTTCTCACAGTAAATAAACTATGGGCAAATATAAATTCATTGCCTTGAATTCAAAATTACTTTGATGAAACACATCTTTAACGTATAACCGACTAAAGAAATTTTATTGAACAGCCCTCGGTATGATCGAACGATAGTCGAGTACTCGAATATTCGTTGACATCCCTAATTTTTACATATTTCAGTGAGTATTTCTTTGGGATTCTTAACAAGTTTTACAGCAGCTTTAAACACTGGAACCTCTCGTTTAATTTTACTTTTTAAATACTTGAAACAAGTTCTTTACAATTCATTTTAATGCAGTTTCTCGAATACCCTTGTTTTCCAGCTTCTCACAGATAAACTATGTGGTGAAAAGTAGTCACATCAATTGTTATAAATTCATTAAAGATGTAATAATGCGAGAAATTCAAGCTTAGTATTGTATGTCATACAGTTCAGGACATTATTTATTAAACAGCCCTCGTAATTTGTACATCAGTAGGGGGGCAAGAGGTCACATTATATTGTACATCATTAAAACTAATGATAACACTATTTTGAACGACAATGAAGAAACCGGAAGACACAGATATTTTACATCAATAAGAAGACCAGAGGTCATCTTATAATATTATATAGTGAGTCAACAGGGAGACCAGAAGACACCTAATATTTTACATAAATATTGAGACCAAAGGACTCCTTATTTGGTCACCTGAATCAACGCATGTGACTTATTGCTATCAGTTTTTTTTTTCTGGCGTCGTGCGCTGTGCATTGTGCGTTAACATTCGAACATTTTCAGCTTTTCTCTTTAATCCCTCAACCATTTACAACCAATTTTGGCATAAAGCATCTATGGGTGAAGGGGAGATTTTTTAATTCATGGTCCCTGTTCTCCAACCCCTAAGACAAGAAAGTTTGGGCGAAATTACTACAATTTATGAAATCTTTAAAAATCTTCTTTACTCATTAACATCAAGCCGTCGAACTGTTGGCATAATTATTATAAGCATTGACTTCATACCAAAATTGTGAAATTCATTGTCCCAGGGTCAGGGGCCCTGGGGTTAGGACAGGGCTATAAAATTTATATTGATTGATATTCTCCCTCACTTCGTTTGTCCGAATATAAATTAATTATACTTTTTATTCTGTATTGAAAGAATAATCAACTCATATGTATGGAATGCTGCTCGTCAGAACGTTTATTACAAATTTAACACATTTGTATTCATTTCAACACACGTTATTTTTAATCATTAAATAATACTTATATACATACATATATATGTGTGTGTGTGCCTAATTTACTGGTTTCCATTCCTTACACGTTCTATACGAGCGGTAGAGTAACTTTTTAAGCACGCAACTGCTATTTATATGACCATGTCACGTGACATAAAAACCACACAGATCCACCACTCTGTTCACACAGGAAATACCCATAACGACAATAATAATAATTATGAAATGCATATATTCTTTGAAAATATTTCCCTCTGCCCCTGGATATTAAACAAACTAACTACATGCAAAGTTGTGATGAGGAAGGGTATTCTCTCCAAAGTTTTGAAATTCGTGACCCAAAGATCAGGGGTTTTGATGTTACGGTGGGTCTATATAAACTGTAAAGTTTAAATTCATTAAAGAGGCTGAGGGGTGGCAGCCATTTTCAGACTATTTTGATCTCCTTTTTAAGAATAGCTCCATATAAAGATATACAAAAATAATCAAATTTTAAAACCAAAAATGGTATGAAATTTTTCTTTGCCAAATGATAGTTGACAGTTTATGATACCGTATCTAAAAAATAAGTTAAAACTGATGGTTAATTTGTGGTTAATTTGTTGACCCCCAGCCTCCTTAATTCTTTAAAAAAAATCTTCCTCTCTGCTCCTGGATATTAATTAAACTAACTACATATAGTTATGATAAGCAAGGAAGCGTCTTCTAGAATTATAAATTTCAAGGCCCCTGGCTCATTGGTACCATGTTATTTATTTGTAGACAATACTGTAATTGAATTAATGCTTTGAAATTTGTTCTTTGGTATAAACCAATTTTTTTTATGAACAATGGTCCTTTTTTTCAAAATTGTGAAATGTATGACCTCAGGATGAGGGTTTTTGTGGCCAATGAGCACTACTAATTATTGCTAATTATTACCGATTATTTCAAATGAAAGTTTTTAAAGTTTTACAAGATGTTCAGATGACCTATAAGATCCATAGGCCTCTTGTCGTGTTCTTAAGTGAACCTCTAGCATCTCGTTAATATGCATTTTATCTGTGCCCTCTGGTTCGCCCTTGGTTTCTTTTAAGTTGTCTGTTGGTTAAGACGGGTCTAGAATCGTTGATGCTTTATCTCTCTGCATTCATATGATTGTTTTATGTCTGATTTCTTTAAAAATGTACAACAAAGGGGACCACTGGTCTCAATATTTATGTACAATACAAGGTGACCTCTGGTCCCCCTTGTGATGTAAAATATAGAGTGACCTAAGGTCCTCATAATGATCTACAACATAGGGTAACCTCTGACCCCCTATTGATGTATAAGGTGACCTCCGTTTCCCCTTATGATGTACAATATAATCTGACGTCTGCTCTTGTACAGTATAATGTGACCTATGGTCCCCTTTCTGTTGTACAATATAAAGATGACCATTAGTCTCCATAATGAAATGACTTATAAGGTGACCTTTGGTCAACTTATTGATTTACAATATTAGTTTACCTCTGGTCCACCTAGTAACGAACGTTAAAACTGAACTCAAAGCTCTGTCCCCCTACTGATGTACAATATAAGGTGACCTCTGGTCCCCCTACTGTTATCCCCTACTGATGTACAATATAAGGTGACCCCTGGTCACCCTACTTATGTACAATATGAGGTGACCTCTGTTCCCCCTTCTGATGTACATAAAAGGTGTCCTATGGTCCCACTACTGATGTACAATAAAAGGTGACCTCTGGTCACTCTACTGGTGTACAAAATAAGATGACCCCTGGTCCCCCTACTGATGTACAATATAAGGTGTCCTCTGGTCCCCCTACTGATGTCCCCAACTTATGAACAATATAAGATGTCCCCTGGTCACCCTGCTGTTGTACAATATAAGGTGTCCTATGGTCCCCCTACTGATGTAAAATATAAGATGACCCCTGATCCCCCTGCTGATGTATAACATAAGGTGTTCTCTGGTCTCCCTACTGATGTACAATATAAGGTGACCCCTGGTCCCCCTACTGATGTACAATATAAGATGTCCCCTGGTCACCCTACTGATGTACAATATAAGATGTCCCCTGGTCACCCTGCTGCTGTACAATATAAGATGTCCCCTGGTCACCCTGCTGCTGTACAATATAAGGTGTCCTATGGTCCCCCTACTGATGTACAATATAAGATGACCCCTGGTCCCCCTGCTAATGTATAATATAAGGTGTCCTCTGGTCCCCCTACTGATATCCTCTACCAATGTACAATATAAGATGTCCCCTGGTCACCTTGCTGTTGTATAATATAAGGTGCCCTATGGTCCCCCTACTGATGTACAATATAAGATGACGCCTGGTCCCCCTGCTGATGTATGATATACAGTGTCCTCTGGTCCCCCTACTGATGTATAATATAAGGTGCTCTCAGGTCCCCCTACTGATGTACATAATAAGGTGTCCTCTAGTCCCCCTACTGGTGAACAATATAAGGTGACCTCTGGTCCAGTTACTGATGTACAATACAGGGTTACCTCTGGTCCTCCTATTTATGTAAAGTGTTATATATAATGTCCTCAGGTCCCCTACTGATGTTCAATATAAGGTGACCCCTAGTCCCCCTACCAATGTACGATTTATGGTGTCCTCTGGTCCCCCTACTGATGTACAATATAAGGTTACTTCTGGTCCCCCTATTTATATACAATATAAGGTGACCTCTAGTCCCCCTACTGATGTCCCCTACTGATGTACAATATAAGGTGCCCTCTGGTCCCCCTATTGATCTATAGTGTAATATTAGGTGTCCTCTGGTCCCCCTACTGATGTACAATATAAGGTGACCTCTGGTCGCCATACTGATGGTTACCTCTGGCCCCCCTATTGATGTAAAGTGTAATATTAAGTGTCCTCTGGCCCCCTACTGATGTTCAATATAAGTTGACCACAGTTCCCCTACTGATGTACAATATAAGGTGACCTCTGGTCCCCCTACTGATGTACAATATAGTGTCCTCTGGGTCCCCTACTGATGTACAATATAAGGTGCCCTCTGGTCCCCCTATCGATCTAAAGTGTAATATTAAGTGTCCTCTGGCCCCCTACTGATGTTCAATATAAGTTGACCACAGTTCCCCTACTGATGTACAATATAAGGTGACCTCTGGTCCCCCTACTGATGTACAATATAGTGTCCTCTGGGTCCCCTACAGATGTACAATATAAGGTGCCCTCTGGTCCCCCTTTTGATTTAAAGTGTAATATTAGGTGTCCTTTGGTCCCCCTACTGATGTTCAATATAAGGTTACCTCTGGTCCCCATAATGTACAATACAGGGTATCTGGTTCCCCTATTGATCTAAAGTGTAATATTAGGTGTCCTCTGGTCCCCTACTGATGTTCAATATAAGGTGACCACAGGTCCCCCTACTGATGTACTATTTAAGGTGACCTCTGGTCCCCCTACTGATGTCCCCTACTGATGTACAATATAAGGTGTCCTCTGGGCCCCCTACAGATGTACAAATAAGATGATTACTGGTCTCCCTACTGATTTAGAGTATAAATCTTATGTAAAGTGCATTATAAGGTTTCCTCTGGTCCCCCTACTGTTATTCAATTTAAGGTGACCTCTGGTCCCCCTACTTATGTACAATATAAGGTGATCCCTGGTCCCCCTACTGATGTACAATATAAGGTTACCTCTGGTCCCCCTACTGATGTACAAAATAAGGTGGCCTCTGGTCCCCCACATGATGTAGAACAGAAGATGACATCTGGTCTTCCTTTTGATATACAACATAAGGTGACCTATGGTCGCCCTAAAGATGTACGATATAAAGTGACCTCTGGTCTTATTAACTTTTTATTACCTCTGGTATTCGCATAAAGATTATGGAAACAAGCGGAAGTCTTATATTGTCCATCAATAAGGATTTCATACTTCACAAATTGTAGTATATGAATGAGACAAAGGTAATCTTATGTTGTACATTATTACGATGTTATTGAAAGTTGTAAGTAGGCAATAATTTAAAATCATGGTATGTGTAGAATTATTTTTCAAATCCTCTCAAAAAAAGAATTGCGACCCTAATTTTTTGACCGAGGAAAAAGTGCACAATTTCTCCGAATTCTCTAAATGTACATGTATGTAATTGGAATTTGGAGGATTAGTCAACTTGCTTGTCTTCAAATACAGTATATGTATCCCAAAGTTAAATAACAATTGGTGCATTTTTAAAATTTTATTTCCTTTTTTTAATGTAGTTTTGATGGGTTTATGAATTTGATGTGTTAATTCCAGGGAAAGGGGAGGAGAACTCCATGCAGCCCCAAACTTTGTAATACAGGGTGTACATTTTCTTTGTAAGATAAATAAAAATCAGGGATTTCCGGCAAAGAGTGTTAAAGTGATGAGGTCGCCTATTTAACATGACCTCATAAGGAAGACAAAAGAGACATTAAATAATTTATTAACAAATAATTATTCCATTATGTTAAAGGATTGGTGAAAAGTCCGAGCGAAATGAAAAGGGGATGGTAGGGGGCAAAATCTTCACACACACCCCCCCCACGCTTGTTAGAGATCTGCGAATGCAGACGTACGTCGTTTACTCTGAGTCGCTTACTATTAGCTATAGTAAGGAGATCAGAGGTTAGGCACTGTGTTATATAGATACTATAACCTTGCATGGAATAATAAAATCATAGGGGAGACCACAGGTCACCCAACATAATCCATAAATGTTAAACTCTATAGTTAATAGGCTATATCATATAATATTGCAGTTAATGTTGCTCAGCAACCGCCCTCCCCCTCTTTGTTTTCTAATACCCACCACAGATGGTTATTCCCTTGACAAAAATAAATTTTCTGTTTTTTTTTTTTACACTGAAAAGGCTTCACAGTATTACGATTTATTCTATTTTCACTTTACGTAAGCAACGCACTACATTTTGTAGCGGAGTAAACAGACCCGATAGACTTAAACCTGACATAAAACTAAGACAATTCTTCTAAATGATGTGTCTGTGACTTATCTCAGTCTTAATCAAGATACCTCGTAAATATGCCCCCGTTTTTTAAATGAACGAAAATCTGATCATATGCTTATTGTGCAACGCGGGAGAGCAGACTGAATTCAAAAGTCACTTAAGGTTGTAGAAACATATGTTTGATAACGTAGTGTAGGAATATTAGACAGAGTTGTTTTAAAACGAAAGACACAACTATGCGGTTCCATTGCGAAAGAAGATTTTGATAGCTTTGTAATATCTAACTTCAATTGATTTTCACTTTCTATCGATTACCTTTGCTCATGAGAAGTTAACTGTATTGAAATTCGTTCATGAAGTGGTTTATGTTAAAAAAGTAAATCGATTCCCTAAATGTTAAAGAGGAAGTTTTAAGTTTATGAATGGTATTTATTCACTTCCCTTAAATAATAGACGCTATCGACGGTACAACTTGCAGATTCTGGCACCATTAAAAAAAAAAAAGAAAAATCGCAAGTTGCTATTCGATGGTTATGGAGGCCGTTTCAAATCAGATAATGATTGTCCTGGAAAAGCTCAAGATGCCAGAATATTAAAACATTCATTTATTTGTTAAATTATATTAAACTTTTTATCGCAACTTTCTTCATAAATACTGTGAACGTACCATCTTATTGGGGACGCTGCATATCCATTATCAAATTTTCTAATGACACTTTTTAAAAGGAAATCATGGTCAAGTACATGGTCCAGTACAAACTCAATACCGGGTATAATTACAAACATTCAAGCACGAATGGTTATTGAAAGTACTTTTGGGCGACCAACATCTAGATGGAGAAAATTATCCAAAAGATTTCATGGAAAACTTCCGTTTTTAGTAGTCGTTGTCAAAGCATGTTGTGTATTAAATCATTTGACTGAACTAGGACAGGCAGCTTAGAGGGTATTGAAGATTGGACAAGGACAATCCAGATAAACCATAACATGTTTTGGAGACGTATCGCATAATGCAAACACAGGGGCTTTGCCGCATACTTGTAGTCCTTTGTAAAAGTATTATAGACATGTATAGTGATGTAGTAAATTTCTTATAACATGCACTTGCTGGTTTTTAAATAGTTGCATGGTTGTTATATGGTGTTTGAAAGCCGCAAAGACAGTACGTAGCAACGTTAGATAGCAAAGTCTCTTATGCATTTCCGACTGTCGTTGATGTCCATGGCATGCCATACAAGCTAATCAGTGATATCTTATATAACATTGATTAACTAAATGAATTCAATTTGTAAATATAGATGAAGGGCTTCAATATATAAATGGTGCCTGTTTTGGAGGGTAACATCTCCAAAACAGGCACCATTTATTTTATTATACTGAATGTCTTATTGATTAAGGACGTCAGCAAAAAAAAAAAACCGTCGATCGTCTTTACGTTCATGTATAGAAAGATTTCACATTCACCGGTTCACTAATCTCTTTATTGTTTGTTTGATACTCGAATTAGAGTCATTTATCATATAAAGCTTCGTTATTTCTGGCTCGCAAGCATGTTTCTTACACTCGCAAGCATGTATCGTCTGTCGTTTGTTGTTTTCAAGTAAGCTATATCGGACGCAAGCTTTTATTGACGTCAAGTTAATTCCGGTTCTTTCAAACGCGCGACTGACGTTTTGAGAATTCTACGGTGAACCGTACGCGCATAATTTCTACGCATGTGGCATTACCGTTGTGTTACCCGTTGTCACGTGTGTTGCTAAGGCTCAGGGTAATCGAACGGATTGTTAACTGCGTCTAAACCAATCAGATTTTAGTATTTAACATGAAAGTATAATAATATAAATTATTGTATGAAGCATTCCAGTTTGCCGACTGACATAGACCTAGCAACAGTCAAGAGATTAAGAACTTGACCTTCATGTATATAGCAAAATTTACATTCAGTTATAATTATCAAGGAATCAAAGGCACCTAAAGGCTCTCAAAGAGCCATCACAGGGAATACCACATCTGAACTCAAGCCATTTAGCCAATAACAAATTACGCATGGACAATGTCTTTAACTGCCATAATTAGTTTCATATTCTAAGTAAAAAGGAAGTCCGTAAACTATGTTACAGTGAATTACGTAGATCATGATTTTTATTGATTATGATCAATATACTTGAAATAGTCAAAGAATCTTATCGAGGTGTAAAATTAACATGGATCATGACTTACTGACACCGCTTATCATAGGGGCACGTATAGAAAGGAAGTGGACGCGCGAGGATGATTTAGACTACTGTTGTGGCGTAAACAATGCAATCAACTAAACCGTGAATATGCTTATTTCTGAATGAGTAAAACTATTTCATCGTTAATAATGTTACATTTATATTGAAATCCTATTTTAAATTGAAACTTCGTTCAAGGTCACTGCACATCCATTGACCAGTGGCACTCTGTTAGTGAACTATGAGTCACAATGGACTAAGGGGAGAGAAGATATCCTCCGGACAAGGATTTTTCAGCTATGACCTTAATCTTAGACCTAAAACATGGTTCAAGGTCACTGCACACCATTTACCCAAAGGCACACTGTGGGTGAAGCATGAGTCACAATGAACCAAAGAGAGAGAAGATATGCTCCGGACATGGATTTTTCATATAATCCTGCTATGGCCTTGACCTTAAACCGGGAAGCATGGTTCAAAGTCACTGCACACCCTTTTCCCAAAGATATTGTGGGAGAAGTATGAGCGACATTTGGCCAAGGAGAGAGATGACATGCTCCAGACAAGAGTTTGCAGATGGACAGACTGACGATTTTATGTTGTTTTACGTCCCATTCAAGAATTTTTCACTCATGTAGAGACGTCACCATATACCAGTGAAGGGCTTCATGTTTTGACCTTTACTCGGCAGTCAGGGTCATTGAGAATTCTTTATCGTGCCAACGCCTTCAGTGACACGGGACCAAGGTCTCATCCGAAGAACCTGCAACTTTCACTACAAGTGCCGACCGCATGGCGAAGGAACAGTTGCTACCAGATTTTTATCGACTTGGATCAGTCGCGGCCGAGATTTAAACTCACGACCTCCCGTTCACGGAGCGAGCTCTCTACCAACTGAGCTACCGTGGACGGTTGATGGACAGACGAACAGACTGATCACTATAGGGCACCCGCAGAGCGAGGCCCCATTAAGTAGTAATTCGGAATACACTATATATAGTTTTGCCTCATCAAATCACACCTAGTTAATTTTGGTCCACTGAAAACTATCTATAGGGAAGATATTTTCCTTTCCCAGGAACATATTACATCCAATTCCATTTGGATTTTATCGAAGAAAGTGTTTAATTCCCGTATAGTAGAATCACCCCTACTAATGTTATTGTGATTTAAATTCAAGACACGTGGTTTGGATTTACCTATTCAAAGGTTATAGGGTAGAACCGGTTTTATAAATAAAATTGGTAGTAAACAGGAAATTGCTACAGTCTGCTTCTTCTGAAAGCATGTCCTGTGAAAAATGTGTTTCCACATCTTTCCGAAAGACTTTCATGATTTTCAACAGAAATGGGTGGCTTAAGGAGAGGGGGGGGGGGATAAATAACAATTGATACATCTTATTATAGTTTACTGAAATAATTGCAGCTCATTAGCGACCGATACGCTGGTAAAAAAAATGTGAAATATCATCTACACTGGCAAACCTTTGTTTGCCTTATATGGCTATTTCTTTTGATGCGCACAGGGGAACTTACCACGAGCAACTGAACAATTGTTGATTGAATACGTTTACGCCAAATACGTGTTTACATGTTATTATACTTCGAACACGTGGTTCAGGTCAATCTATGATCAATACCAGAACCCCTGACCCTGGGGCCATAAAATTCACAATTTTGGAAGTGGCACTCTTGCTCATCATGACTATGTACTTAGTTTATTTAATACCCAAAAGCAGAGAAGAAGATTTTCAAGGAATAATGCATTTTCACTATATTATCAATAGAGCTCCACCCTAACGCTAGAACCCCTGACCATGGGGCCATAAAATTCACAATTTTGGAAGAGGCACTCTTGCTCATCATAACTATGTGCTTATTTAGTTTATTTAATACCCAGAATCAGAGAAAAAGATTTTCAAGGAATAAATGCATTTTCACCATATCATAAATAGAGCCCCGCCCTAACATCAGAACTCCTGACCCTGGGGCCATAAAATTCACAATTTTGGAAGAAGCACTCTTTCTCATCATAACTATGTGCTTAGTTAGTATATTTAATACCTAGGAGCAGAGAAGAAGACTTTCAAAGAATTAATGCATTTTCACTATATGATCAATAGAGCCCCGCCCTAACACCAGAACCCCTGACCCTGGGGCCATAAAATTCACAATTTTGGAAGAGGCACTCTTGCTCATCATAACTATGTGCTTATTTAGTTTATTTAATACCCAAGAGCAGAGAAGAAGATTTTCAAAGAAATAATGCATTTTCACTATATAATCTATATAGCCCCGCCCTAACACCAGGACCCCTGACCCTGGGACCATAAAATTCACAATTTCGGAAGAGGCACTCTTGCTCATTATAACTATGTGCTTATTTAGTTTATTTAATACCTAGAAGCAGAGAAGACGATTTTCAAAGAATTAATACATTTTCACTATATCATCAATAGAGCCCCTCACTAACACCAGTACCCCTGACCCTGGGGCCATAAAATTCACAATTTTGGAAGAGGCACTCTTTTTCATTATAATTATGTATTTAGTTAGTTTACTAAATACCCAAGAGCAGAGAAGAAGATTTTCAAAGAAATAATGCATTTTGACTATATAATCTATATAGCCCCGCCCTAGCACAAGAACCCCTGACCCTGGGGCAATGAATTTCACAATTTAGGTAGAGGACTCAATGCTCATTATATTCATGCCAACAATTTGTCTGCTTGATGTCCAGGAGTAAAGAAGAAGATTTTTAAAGATTGTAATAATTTTGGTGGTTTTAGCCCCACCCCTCAGGCCTCAGGGGGGCGGGGACCATAAAATTCACAATTTATGTTCCCCTTCACCCATAGATGCTGTATACCAAATTTGGTTGAAATTGGTTCAGTGGTTTCAGAGAAGAAGCTGAAAATGTTCAAATGTTAACACACGACACACGGACGAAAACGGATAGCAATAGGTCACCTGAGTTACTCAGGTGACCTAAAAAGCTTTCTTGCCATAAATGAACACAATGCCACTGAGAACACAGAAGTGAAAGATTGCCCACTCAATAATAACTGTCACAGGGCCGCCCAAAAGTACTTATATTAATCAGACCTCAGTGATTTCCCAGACGCACTCGTCAGTTTCCGCAAGATGTCCAAAAGCAATACCACCAATTCAGGTTCCAACAACTTCCGTTGTACAGGAGGTTCTGCCATTGTTGACAGCAAGTGCAAGGCAATCCATTGCACCAGCCACCCCAAGAACACTAATTTCAACTTCCTCAAATGTCAGCACCACTCCTGTTCCTATCCTATGAATCCATATGATTGGTATGCATTTTAATAGTGCAATTGAGCAACGCATTATTTATATAATAGTGTTGTGTTTTGCGTGCACTATGCCTAAATAGTAGTCAGGGTTTGACACATAGTGTCCGGCTCGTGCACTATGTGTCAAACCCTGACTACTATTTAGGCATAGTGCACGCTCCGGCTCGTGCACTATGTGCCAAACCCTGACTACTATTTAGGCATAGTGCACGCAAAACACAACACTATTGTTATTATTATGCTGACTGTTGTTACTGTATAAAAACGGCAATATTTTCTTCGTTCCCAATGTTTCATTACCTGTAACACTCGTCTACTCTATTATGACGTCACCTTGTGCAACATGTACGTCATACTCTTTTTCTTTAATTTTGAACGTATAATCTACAGATAGTTTTATGCCCTGTTCACACGGAGAGTTTAATTCGCAGTAAATTAATGCGAAGTAAACTAATGCGAATCAAACTAATGCGAATTAAATTGCGTTCACACGACAGCTAATGCGAAGTAAACTAATGCGAATTAAAAAATTTTACTTCTGCAGCCCGGCGTCAGCACGGTTATTATGACGTCATTTGCAAATCACGTCACTTTCTGCAGAAGCAGATCCATTTGACATAATGTCACAATGTTGTACACACATTTTAATGATTAACAAAATTATCCTTACTCAAATATAGCACTAATACCTATAGCTGACCATCGACAATTGGTATTTGACTAAACTTTGCCATTACGCATGCGTCAGAATTTAATTCGAATTAGCTTCGCTTAGCGTTCACACGGAGCTAATGCGAAGTAATTTAATGCGTAGTAAACTAATTCGAATTAAACTAATCCGCATTAAATTCTCCGTGTGAACGCAAAGCGAAGCTAATTCGCAGTATCTTTACGTTTAATTCGAATTAAACTCTCCCGTGTGAACAGGGCATTAGAGAATATTATTTGAGTGAAGGAAGGGGAGTTGCAAGAAACTATTTTAGAAGAATTATTTTGTTTATTTTTAATCGAAAGTGTGAAATATTTGAAACTAAGTTTATATAGATAACGGCGTCTGTGGCGTAATCAGTAGCGCGTCGGACTGATAATCTCGGGGTCGTGAGTTCGCTCCCCGGTATGGGCGTTGACGGACGTTGTCGGATTTTCCGGGGCTATATCATGGAAGAAGTACGATACTTGGTTTAGGCTGCGTAAAGAGGGAAATTCTGTTTCTTCCCTGGGTGAAGTTGACTCAGAAGTATGGTTTATGTATATGAATTCTGGTCCAGCTTATAATGCAACAAATTCACCCAAACCAAATAACGGTAAATTTTACATTACAATTTCATGGGTTCTTGTACATGTAGAAGCACAGGTGTATTCGTTGTTGGGGTACCAATCCAATGATACATTGCATCACAACAGTCCCAAGCACTGTGACCGCTCTAACATTTCGCCCACAAAATACGGTCAGTTCCAAATTAAAATTGTGATTGTTATTGATAACATTATTCTGAACATCTTTTTTTGATATTGCTTATCAAAATATTTCTCCTTTTGGAGATACAATGCCTCAAATATTTGATATCCTGACCCCTTTATACGTAATATATGATGGAAGGTTTAGTTAGACGTTGTGCGACAAACTCGGATGACGTCATCAATTGTTGGTGTTCTTCAACATCATGAGGTCAAATCCAAAGTGTAGCTACAAGTTTAAAACGTGTACAAGCGCGGATCCAGGAATTGAAGTTAGAGGGGGCGCCAAATATAGGCAGGGGGTCTGGAGGCCGCCTTGAGGCCCCCAGTGGGTCCAGGGCAAAGCCCTGGTGGGGGCCCAGGGTGGGGAACCCCGGAAGCTCCTGGATTCTAGAGATTTGGTAGGGTAAAAAAGAGGTGTACCAAGTAGACATATTAACATTTTCTAGACGAAACTGATTTACCCTAACTTTGATAATTTGAGGGGGGGGGGGGCGCCCCCCTAAATCCGCCACTGGTGTAATAAGCAATCTACACGTACGACATAAACGAGTAAAGTTACCGATTCAATTCTTTATAAAGCCTCGTCGGATAGAAATCGACCTTATGGCAAAATTTATCGATTTTGAGATTTTTGTGTTTTTCAATGGTCCATGTAAAACCATTACAAAACCTGAAAACGGAATCAAAATATCTTCATTTATAAGAAAGTTATTACATTTTGAAATTGGTATGTTTGCAAAATTAACTCTGAGCATATCGTGTTTTTTTCACGATTCAATTGTGACGTCATGGTTTATTCTCCGTTGTTCGGTAGGGCACCTGTCAACGCGTAGCAATTCAACGGTCATCATGTCTAAGTTAAAAGAATTGCTTAATAAATGACAAAAACACATGATCATGATGTACATCCCAAAAACTGTGTTAACTGTATTTTAAATCCTTTAAAAAGCGAATACTCAACACCCCCCCCCCCCGATCTTTAATTTCTACTATTCTGTCTTTCGTACCGACAGCTTTGTCTCTATGAATAACTGAACTTACAATAAACAAAATATAGATCTACACTATGCTACTTTTACGTTTGATAAAGCCTTTATCCTCAAAGCTTAAGCATGCAAGTTAGTTAAAACAGTATGTTCGATTTTACGTAATCACCATGTAAAGGAAAAGGGAACCAATGAGATCGAGTCAAATTTTACAGGGATTCGAATTCGATCTCAGAAATACCTAGTTTCTTACAGAAAACACATGAACCATGCGGCCAATAAAATCACAACTTCAATCATGCTACAATAATTATTCTTAAGTTAAATTTTAAAAAACACATCCATCTGTATATACATCGTTGTTACGTGAAATCAAACATGGTGTGATACTAGCCCTGTGTCTAAAAGCAAGTGCATTTTATTAGGATTTTTCCCCAAAAACCGTTTCTACTGCAGCCACATTCACCTTCAGATAGCTAGTTCATATTATATACACCCTCTTTTCCACCACAACATTCTCGCTTGGTTGTAATTGGACGACGGATAGCTCGATAAAAAATTAGCCACTATGTCTTTACATTATTACCCCCCCCCCCCCCCCCTGCCCCCTCCTAGTAAAAACCCAATCGTCTTTTCATCAAATGTATATTATCCATAATGTAGAAAAATAAATAGGTAAATATACATGTACAAATTAATGATTGATTGATTTTACTTAGCGCCGATTCTGCAAGATTTCAGCAATTATCGGCGGGAAATTCTCATCTGTTGCATGCAAAATACATGTAGTTGATAACCTTAATATAGGGAACTAATTAACAATCCATCCTACGGACTATAATTTCAAAAATATGTTAATTTCTCTCTGTGTTTATCAACAAAATATCTCATAATGTACAAAATTTTACTTTAAAACTCAATTTGATGTAAATATTCTAAACTTCATTGTAAAATAAAATAATAATCATCCATCGTTCGTACATTTTTAATTAACTTCGTATGTGAGAGACCCCACCTTAATTTAGAAGAATAAGATTTATAGTTACATGTAGCGGAAAGTCGCGGGAAACATAATCGTATACCCATTGACTGAAATTCTCGACTCAATAAGTATGCATGCATTATTTTTGGAAAATGATTTTTAATTTCTTTTGTTCTTTATAGCATATAGTTTATTATCATCGGATAGCCAAGGATGATCTCATCTTTACTCATCACCGGGTGATAAGTAAAGACGAGATCACTCGTGGATTTCCGACGATGATAGTTAATTTGTTACGCAACATTCTAATGCATTTGAAAAAGAGATTTACATAACGTAATAACAAAATATCTTTATCAACAGAAAAAAATGAAGGGATATCAATATGAATTTCAGAAATGCAAAAATTATAATTTCTTTGTTACCTGGAGTATTAGAAATGCATGCATCGAGGGACAGAAAAATAAAAATAAAAGATATGTTTAATTACGATATAAAACCATGTGCCAGAACATTTTCTTTCTTTTTCAATTCAATTAACAGACTGTTTTGAGAATGTCTTAAGAAATATTTTATTAGGAAATGCCCTGAAACCAATTTTAAAAAAAAGAATAAATAATGCAGCTATGAATTGGATAGTCGGATTCAGCTGGGTGCGTAGTATTCTAAAATAAATTATATCATATTTAGCAAGCGAGGTAGCTTTATATACATGTATGCCGACTTAAAGACCCCCTCCCCCCGGCAAAAAAAACAAAAAAACAAACAAAACATTAACTAGCCTTTTGAAAAAAATAATATGTATGAAGGCACGCGGCGTACGCATCGACAACATTCTGATATCCCTTTCCGACCCAGTCCAACACAACACTTATAAAATTAAAGACATTTCATATTTATTTGTTTTATGATTTTGTAAATAAAAAAAAAATAAAATAAAAAAATTGAGATTTGTAATTAAGTTATCTGTGTTGGGTATCCACCCTCTCTTAAAAAAAGGAGAATTGTAGAAGAATTTCATAATGTAGAGAACGTTTTGATGTTATAAATGAAAGTCTTAGTACAAAACGAAACCATATTCCTGTTATTCACGAACAGGTGAAATCCTGCTCAACATGATTTTTTTTCGGAGAAAAGTAATGGTATTAACGGGGTTCAAAATACTAAACATTATGCTGAATATTAAGAATACCTTTCACAAAACTATTGTTTTTTTTACATCCGACTTTAGAGCAATTTTTTTGGTTTACAAGTATTTAAAATATTAATGACGTAGAGGGATATGTTTTACAAACAGGGTCCATCTTATATTTTCGCTAGCCAAGTTAAAAAAAAAAAAAAAAAATCATAGATAATCCATCGTCCGTATTTTTATAAACTTGCAAAATAAGGAGTGAAATATTTAAGAAAATTAACTTAAAATCTGGTAATGGAAGAGAGACAAATGTTAAGATAGAGAGAAAAAACATCTCTTTTTTAAGGAAATGATTCCCTGTGTTGAGCCTCTTTTTGCGTCAAAGGGAAGCAACTTGCACAATTTACTAGTATCGTATCCAGTCGCTTCGGACAATACGTATTTCCGTTTGAGAATTACTGATATATGAAGAAATTGCCTTAAAAAATACCAGTATTACTTGTTTCTTGATATCTCTTAATATTGTAGTTAGAAAAATGCGTTTTAAAAGATGTTGAATCGTGGCCTTTGTACATTTTGTACTGACTCGATATGCCTAGCTGTTTGTTTTGTTTTGGTTGGTTGGTTGGTTGGTTAATTTCTGTGATAAATTCGAAAATACACGTAAATTCATTCAAAGACATGAAACACTAAAGTATATCTAATATAATATTGCGAATTTAATCGTGAATGATCGAATACATGTGCACACGCTGATAGTAAATGAAGTTGACACACTAGGCTATTACTGCATGCGATTTTCTGTGCCAGATTACGTCTCCTCTGGCTAAAATTTATACTCTTAACTACAATAAAAAATATATTCTGCACTTCCTCAGTAATGCACCATGCCATTTTTTCTTCGTTATATGTCTACCAACTTATTATTTATCTGTTGTTAGAAATGGCCTTACATCTTCTGCTGTTTGAAAAAAAAAATAAGTGTAGATCGGACTCGGCATTCCTCTGGCTTATGTTTACATTGATCCATGGTAACAATAAAAAAAATAAGGCTCTACGAAGGGGAATGCATTTAAAATTTGTTTATTTTATTAGTACATATTTAAAATAAAATGATCCGTTTTTTGTTTTTAAAGAAAAAATCTTTGAACTGAAGTTAACGATGTCTAAAACATTCCTTAACGTGAAAAGCATGTGTAGTAAAAACAGGCACGTAGTATCAGGGGGGGCCTGGACCCCCCACTTTTTCTCCCAACATTACCTTTACTATAGAAAATGTCTATTGTAAAGGTGGTTGGCCCCCCCACTCTCTACAACAGTATATACATTGAAAGAAAATATAGGAAAAAATTGGAAGTGAAAGTAATTTTTTCTTGAAAAAAGTTGGCCACTACCCCCCCCCCTCCCCCCCCCCCACGAAATAGGATTTTTGAGTTTGGGAAATTTATTAATTTTTTTTTTTTTTTTTTTTTTTTTTTTTTTTTGCTTGTCAACTTTTTTTAGGTAAGTAAAAAAAATTTTCTCAGGTTGGCCCCCCCACTTTCAAAAACGATGCTACGTGCCTGAAAAATACCGGGAAATCTTTCTCAACTTTATTCGCTTTTTTCTCATGACGTTGCAAACGATAAGGTCGATTTCTATCCGACGAGGCTCAATTATATTGATTCAATTGAATAAAACAAGAACATTGTAAAATTTTTAACGAATGATGATTTGATGACGACGTCGACGTCCATGTATACTTAGCAATGAAAACTGATACCGATATGTAGTTCCCAATCATTAAGATAAACATTTAAGTCAGTAATTTTCAACAAATTATTGATCGTTAAGAATTTTTTAGTCCCTCTAAGCCCTGAACTTGAGGGACAAGTCCCATTTCATTATATCAAATGAAAGCTCTTTTAATTTTGCACAGCTTCTAGTATAAATGTTTTGACCATACGGTCAGTTGTATTGGCAGTCAAGTTCTCGTCCACAGACCACATGTGCAAATGTCAACTACAAGGGGTAATCTGTTCCAACAACAGTATCCTGCACCAAACCTACTCAAGACCAAGAATCCACAGCCCCCAGTCTATGGCGTCTTGGCTCAACGCCATTAATATTCATGCCCTTTGAAACTATCTCGTCCATTATCCAAACAAAATTGTAGCAAATAGATTAATTAATGGATTCTCGCAAGGGCTTAAACTTCGTTATCATAGGCCTAAATTACTAACTCATAGTAAACTTTTTGTCACAAGTGACCTACATAGTGACGTCATTTTCACATTGTGACGTCACAAACAAGGAGCCTTATACTAGTTCTATAAATAGCATATGCTGAATAAAGTATTTATCTATGTGTGTACCAAATTTTTTTTCTAATCTGAATCGTGGTTTGTAGATATAGAGACAGTTCGCGAACTTTTTGATCACCCCTCGTACAATCAATCTACTTTTTTGCAGTGGGCTTCTTTCTATACAGCATCCTAAAGTATCAACTAACTTGATGAATTTCTATTTGCTGGAAGGGATGCCCATTCTTGTCAGGAACTTATGCCAAATTTTTAAGCCGTGTGCGATGAAGTAAATGTTCCTATTGCCCCCACGGGTCATGATTTGAACACTATGTAATAAAGATTTAACAATAAGTTTCCACTTTTCTGGTCTTTGGGTTTTTAGAAGAAAGTTTCTAAAAAGGGTGTCAAATTTCACCAATTCTTATATTTTCTTCCCTTTAAAGAGAACTGGGCTTTTCATTGGAACAGCCTTAAATTCATTTTACACAAGGATGCTTTGTGGCAAGTAAAATTTGGTCCAGTAGTTCTTTTGCAGAAGTTAATATAAAGAAAAGTTTACAGACAGACAGGCTAAATGAGATCAGAAAGCTTACTTGGGCTTTCAGCTTGTGTGATATTTTAAAGCTCACTTGAGCTTCTAGCTCAGCTAGACGAGCTAAAAAATATAATTATCTAAAAACATACGAATAAAATTAAATGATTTTTATTGCGAGTCAAGATACACTAACATTTAATTTTTGTTTAAACAAGATTATGTTTAAGACAAATAATTAAGGAATGAATTTAATAGCTACCCATTTTATACGGTATAAACTGGGTTGGGGCAGTTTACGCTTTATAAACCGCGACGCTGTTTATAAAAAAGCTGTTCCAACCCAGTTTATACCGTATAAAATGGGTAGCTATTAAATTCATTACTTATAGTTTAATTTTCATTCATTTGATGTTAGAAAAAAAGATGACTGTTCTAACAAAATGACTTTAATTTGTACAAAATTTCAATGTAACATCAGGCGGATTGATACGTTTTTGACGCAAGTCATTGTGACGTAGGCAACCCATTTTATACGATAGAAAGTAAATTTTTTATCCAATCAAATACAGCGTTACAACCAGAATTAAACTATATAAAAATATCTTGCGAGCGATCTTGAGAAATAAATGCATGAGAAACAAAAATGAGGTAACGTCAAAAATTCTGATATAACTTCGGTTCTAATTTACAAACAAGGAAAGTAAAGGGATACGGAGAAAATGACATCAGTCACTGAGAAAATTGTAGATTCAGAAACTAATTTCTACTTCTCTGGCAGAACTTTGATAGGACGTTTTTTGTAGATTCAGTAACCAATTTCTACTTCTCTGGCAGTATTTGGATATGACGATTTTTCTAAGTTTTTAAAGTGTGTATTTTTTATTTTTTCGGATCGAGTAACAAATGAATGACTGATGTCATCGACCTTGTATGTCTTTGAATTAAATATGTGCTTAAGTTTCAGAAATACAGACACAGAGACGATGACTATTCCAGCTATTGCACCCCCAACTGCTCCACCAATGATGGCCAAATCCTGGGAACTCGGTAAAGAACTCTGCAACAAATTAATCTTTATACAAGTTCAGTAAACAGTTAAGTAAAAATCACATGAACCTTTCCTTAAGCATATATGAAATATTCAATTCTATAGCATTTTTGGTTGTTAGTATATGGAAATGAATGTTGTAGTTGTTGCCGAAAAAGAGATAAGGCACACAACATTTTACCACTATTTTGGTCTCTGGCAATTTGAACTAAGCAGTATACTTATAATTTACACTGTAATGGACCCTATTCAATAAAGGTTTCTCGAATATGCGTTCCAATTATTTGGTACAAGGATAACATTCGTGACTAGCATACAAACCTCCTGCATAATGGGATTTATGGAATCCATTACGATGTTGTCAGATGAGACCTCTGAATACAAGGTAAATCTACATTGAGAGATGAAGCCCTCACCATCAATAGCACTGAGAACAACTGATGGGGTACAGCAATCTCCTCTGAAATTTTTTTTTTAATTTACTCATGTAAGTAGAGATTCTTGGTGTATCACAACATAGGACGACTGTTAAGAAATTAAGACATTTAATGTCGACAATGTGGAACAGTGAATGAAATGGAAATGGTCTCGCCTCGTTCTAGACCTGTAACAGAAGATGCCGGCACAAAATATATCTATCTTTGCAAAAATTGTTTTAAGGTGCCAAGTGCAGGATTTTAATTTTATTTAATTAAATTATACTGGGTGTTTCATAATGTCTGTAGATTACTCTTGGAAAGTGAAGGGTACATGTATAGTGATTTGGATGTCCATCCGTCTATTACGCTTTTGGGTACCCATCTCTTATCCGCAATTCCTCATATACCAATGAATGAAATTTAATTATCTTTGTTAAATAGAACCATTGTGCACCCTCTGTTTTACTTTTGTCCTCCGCTTTCGCGAAAGCGAGGGGACATTGAATCTCATTCGTCCGTCATAAAAACTTAAACCTTGGTCATATCTTTTGAATGAGAAGAGATGGGGCTTTCATATTACATATGTATATAAGCTGTGACAAGTCCTTTCTAAATAATTATGATTTTTGACCCTGTGACCTTGACTGAAAGTTTGACCTACTTAAAAAAAAAATAAACATTACTTTGAATTGGCCAAAGCTTTTGAAAGAGAACAGAAAGGGTTTCTAAATTATATTTCATATTAATTATGTATATTACCTGTGACGAGGCCTTTATAACTACACTATGATTTTTTTACCTCTTGACCTTGAATTTGACCCACTTTTCAAAACATTGAACCTTGGTCATAACTTTTGAATGAGAGGAGATAAGGCTTTTATATTAGACCTGTGTTTTGCCTGTGACAAGACCTTATAAATACACTATGATTTTTGACCTCGTGACTGACTTACTTTACAAAAAATGAAAGACTTAAAATTGGCCATAACTTTTGAATGAGAAGGGATAAGGGGCTTTCATACTAAATCTGTATTTTAGCCGTGGCAAGACCTTTCTAAAATTTGATTTTTTTTACCTCGTGACCTTGAAGTTGGACCCACTTTTCAAAAACTTGAAACTTGCTTATGACTTGTGAATGAAAAGACACAGGACTTTCTTATTTGCTTTCTAAATACACTGGTTTTTTGATCTAGTGACCTTGTCCTTGAACTTTGACCAAATTTTTAAAACATGTTAATTTATCCTTTTAACTTTTGATTGAGAAGAGATGGGTTTTCATATTTGACACATGCATTTTCTGTGACAAGATATCTCCGAGCATGCTATGATTTCTGACCCCTTTACCTGAATCTTCACAATTGACTTTTTGTAAAACAAGAGGCCCAAGGGTCACAACGCTTACCTGAGCAACTAGCTAGGTAAAAGAAAAATCAGTTCAGTATTAAAAAGTTTAAATATAATATAAAAGTGGGCTCGAGGAAGGAAGGGGGGGCTTAAATCTACACTTCCTAAGAATGCTTTTGAATTAATACGACACATAATGGCTTTGTTGTTTATTCCATTGTATTTCTATGTAAAACTCGGATACCAAATTTTGGCCCCACTCTACCCTTGGGGGTCATGATTTGAACAAACTTGAATCTACACTACAGCTTAACGCACTTTTTAAGCTCACATGGTTTTTCTCACAAATTAAGGTCACATTTTTGTTATAAAAATTACCATTTTCTAACTTCAGTACGATGAAACAGCCCTACGTAATATTACATATATAATGTCAAGGACATAAGTCCTTTAGAATCATTATCTTAAGTTTCTGAAGTGGATGTATTAAAAGGGAATTAATCAATAAATGGTACGATGTTTCTACTATAGGATTCCACCATAGGTTTTTACAAATTAAATAAAACAAGCTTTTATTGATATTATGTAGTTGAAAATTTTTGATTTTCTTCTTAAAGGTGAGTATTTTTCAAAATTCTTTGTTATTTACCATACTCCTCCTGGTTTTGTCGAAATGCAGCGCCGAAAAATGATAACATTGCAGAAAGAAACCACACTTAAGGGTAGGATATTGAAGTATTGTTAATTTTTTTAAAATAGTATATTCTTTCTATGAAAAGGAAAATTCTATTGCATTTACGGTTTGACCCGTTAAAATTTTGCATTGGGATTAATCTTTCACGATTCTAGATTTTAGAGGGTAACTCTGAAAAATGCCACCTTTTTAGCACACAAATCAGTCAAACAGATGAAAAATACTATTATCATCCCGCGCTAAAGAGTCAGAATATACAGAAAATACAAGTTATACAAGCTGTGTTGTGCCCGTGTCTACGTTTCTGAAAAGAGATACTGCTTTCAAAAGAACGGAGAAAACGACAGCTACAATTGGCAAGGAAGAACAAAAAATCAAATGGGAATAGTTGCTATTTTTCAACCATGAATATATCAAAGTTTTATTAACTTATTTGTGTAAATTATGTTAATGTAAATGAAATAAAACTCAAATAATGTAAACAAGTACCTTTAAAATGCATTTTGTTGTCTCTCTACTCAACATTTTATTATGGCAATGTGACCTTAATCAGTGCGAAAAACCATGTGAGCTTAAAAAGTGCGTTGAGCTGTACTTGAGGATGCTTCCATAAAACTATGACCAATGACAACTTTGCTGTTCTCAAGAAGAAGAATTTTAAAGATTTTTTTCTATGTAATCCTATTTTGATCACCCATGATGGCCCCACCCTTGCTTCAGGGGTCATGATTGAACAAACTTGAATCTTCTCTACCAGAGGATGCTTCCATATACATGTAACTATGACCAATCATGGCTTTGCTGTTCTTGAGAAGATTTTTAAAGATTTTTCCCATGTATTCCTATTTTAACTTTGTGCCCCACTAACCCAGAGGGTCATGATTTGAACAAACTTGAATCTACACTTTGGGAGTATGCTTCCATATAACTATGACCAATGACGGCTTTTCTGTCTTTGAGAAAAAGATTTTTAAAGATTTTTCCTACGTATTCCTATGTTAAACTTTCATACCCCATTATGGATCCACCCTACCGGGTCATGATTTGAACAAACTTGAATCTATACTACCAGAGGTTGCTTCTACCTGAGTTTCATCTTTCCTGGCCCACAGGGTTTTGAGAAGATTTTTAAAAGATACCATAAATTTATCAGTAATTCATAATTATCCCCCCTTAGAAGAAGGCCTAGTCCTTCATTGGAACAAACTTGAATCCCCTTTACCCAAGGATACTTTGTGGCAAGTTCGATTGAAATTGGCCCAGTGGTTCTTGAGAAGAAGATGAAAATGTGAAAAGTTTACGACGACGACGACAGACAACGGACACATTTTGATCAGAAAAGCTCACTTGAGCCTTCGGCTCAGGTGAGCTAAAAAATCAACTTCGGTGATAACTTTAGAATGACATATAAAAAGGACGTTCATATTTGACACAATACTCCATAAAAATGACATTTCACCCACAAAGACACCGAAAGCGAGGGACCACAATTCTTTGAATTTGCTTGTTGATCCAGCAATTATTTTGGGTTTCCCATAACAAAACTTTGGACACTTCCATTCTTTCTATGATATTGAAGGGTATCCATTTCTTATAAACCACTCCTCCTATAACAGTAAATAGAGTTTAATGAACATTTTACGGATTCTTTATTACATAATTCCATTGTGACCCCCTTTTTTACCTCTAGACGTGACATTTATTTTTCAGATCAAAACATGGACTTATTATAGTAATAGGGGATATCATTTAGTGAGTTCAGTTCACAGTACCTCTAATTTTTGTAGGTCTATCTATAACCTACAGGAGAGAGGGAGAAGGGGGTAAAAAGAAATACCTAGCAATCCCCAAAGCTGGTTGTGAAGATAAACATGACATTAATATCGTGCAAGAATTATTTTACTCGCGTTTTGTTTTTGAGGTGATTTAAATCTTATAAAATGACTTGTTTTAAATATTTAAAAAAATTAAAAGTATACCTTAGTGAAGCATCCACAGGACCAGAAAAAACTAGGAGTGAACTGTGTGTCAAATTAAAAGAAGAACTGGACACAGACATAGAACTTAAACCTGTTCCGGAAAAATTAAATTCAGCTTTCCCTTGCCACACAACATCGCCACAACTACTGTCGTTAAAAGGTTGATTTCTGCATGTATCTTCATTTAAAGTCACAAAACACGATGGACGTGTGGCAGATGATACCTTAAAATGTTATGATTAAAGTTTCAGTTCCAATACCGATTTCCCCATTTTTGTTCTGGTAAGCATTGATATAATATATACTACTAGTATTTGAAAAGCAGAATGGTGTTTATACATATATCTACCATCATTTTCTTGGTAACAGATTGGAGCTCTGCTGACGTTTCCTTGTCCTGCACCGATATCTGTAAAGTACTATTCAAAAGGGAAGATTTTAGTCATCTCTTTCTATTGTTATTGCTCTCTCCCCTTTTAGTTGTGATGAGATATTATGGTAAATAAAAGAAATAAATCGATTAAAAAGAGATACATTACACAATAGTCGAAGGGATTGTTCCTCTTATATTAAACGATTCCTCTGTAATTTCTCCTGGCTGAATAACCAATGTTAAGGATCTATTTCCAACAATAAAACCCCGGTCATCAGACACTGTCACAACAATAGTCTTGTTGGCTGCACCATGGTTGGTGATTGTGTATGGAATTTTTTCCAATTTTGAAAGCGACAGATCTCCTAAAAATTTAGCATAATAGTATCAATAAGTCAGAAATAGAGAATAGACATTAGTGCTAGTTGTATAAATAAATTGTTTCACTCTTTTTCAGACTTTGTAAAACCAGAAGTCTCTGTCGAGACTGAAGCTCTACTGGTTTGTACTTATAGCAAAGGAAGAGAAAAGTTCTTAAGCAGTTGGGAATTGAAACTTTACCACAGCAATAAAAAGAATAATGATCCTTGATTAAGTCTCTTTATGTTCTTAGTATAGTCTATTTGCATGCCACATTATATTATAATCAGACTTAATCTGCAGGAGGAGTAGCATTTTGAGAGTTTTTAACAGAAATTTCTATTTTTAGTTACCATGGCAACACCGTTCATCGAAATCAAAAACCGATATACAGAATTATGTATCTTAGTGAAGTCTACTTGTGTGCCAAGTTATATTGAAATCAGACCAAAACTGTAGGAGGAATAGCATTTTGAAAGAATTTCACAGAAATTTCTATTTTTAGTAACAACGGCAACACCGTTCATCGAAATCAAAAACTGATATACAGAATCATGTATCTTAGTGTAGTCTACTTGTATGCCAAGTTATATTGAAATCAGACCAAAACTGTAGGAGGAATAGCATTTTGAAAGAATTTCATAGAAATTTCTATTTTTAGTAACCACGGCAACACCGTTCATCGAAATCAAAAACCGATACACAGAATTATGTATCTTAGTGTAGTCTACTTGTGTGCTAAGTTATATTGAAATCAGACCAAAAATGTAGAAGGAGTAGTATTTTGAAATAATTTCACAGAAATTTCTATTTTTAGTAACCATGGCAACACCGTTCATCGAAATCAAAAACCGATACACAGAATTATGTATCTTAGTGAAGTCTACTTGTGTGCCAAGTTATATTGAAATCAGACCAAAACTGTAGGAGGAGTAGCATTTTGAAAGAATTTCACAGAAATTTCTATTTTTAGTAACAACGGCAAAACCGTTCATCGAAATCAAAAACTGATATACAGAATTATGTATCTTAGTGTAGTCTACTTGTATGCCAAGTTATATTTAAATCAGACCAAAACTGTAGGAGGAGTAGCATTTTGAAAGAATTTCATAGAAATTTCTATTTTTAGTAACCACGGCAACACCGTTCATCGAAATCAAAAACCGATAAACAGAATTATGTATCTTAGTGTAGTCTACTTGTGTGCCAAGTTATATTGAAATCAGACCAAAACTGTACGAGGAGTAGCATTTTGAAAGAATTTCACAGAAATTTCTATTTTTAGCAACAACGGCAACACCGTTCATCGAAATCAAAAACCGATACACAGAATTATGTATCTTAGTGTAGTCTACTTGTGTGCCAAGTTATATTGAAATCAGACCAAAACTGTAGGAGGAGTAGCATTTTGAAAGAATTTCACAGAAATTTCTATTTTTAGCAACAACGGCAACACCGTTCATCGAAATCAAAAACCGATACACAGAATTATGTATCTTAGTGTAGTCTACTTGTGTGCCAAGTTATATTGAAATCATACCAAAACTGTACGAGGAGTAGCATTTTGAAAGAATTTCACAGAAATTTCTATTTTTAGCAACAACGGCAACACCGTTCATCGAAATCAAAAACCGATGCACAGAATTATGTATCTTAGTGTAGTCTACTTGTGTGCCAAGTTATATTGAAATCAGACCAAAACTGTAGGAGGAGTAGCATTTTGAAATTCACAGAAATTTCTATTTTTAGCAACAACGGCAACACCGTTAATCGAAATCAAAAACCGATATACAGAATTATGTATCTTAGTGTAGTCTACTTGTGTGCCAAGTTATATTGAAATCAGACCAAAACTGTAGGAAGAGTAGCATTTTGAAAGATTGTTTACAGACAGACAGACGGACAGACAGACAGACGGACGGACGACGGACGCATTACTATCGCATAAGCTCTTCTGGTCTCTGACCAGTAGAGCTAATAAGAGAAAAGACAAGGAGCTGATCAAGGAGTGTTTGTAATATTCAGGCCTACTGGCAAAGCTTATGTAAGAATTGACTCACTCGAAACAGAAATGAGAGTGAATAAACTCGTAGAAAAAGGGTGTACTTCCTTTCCACAAAACAGGCACGTAGCAACAGGGGTGGGGGCACTTTTTTCCCAACAATTCTATGTACATTGTTCATTGAAACGTTAATTGGCCCCCTCACTTTATAGTACAGGAAAATATCAGGGAAATGTAGTATTGAATGCGAAAAAATTGGTTATCCCTTGTCAACTTTTTCAGGCAAGTCAAAAAAAATTCCCTGGCTGCCCCCCCCCCCCCCCCCCCCCCCCCCCTTTTAAAAACGATGCTACGTGGCTGCGCTCATAGAACAAGAACTGTCTAAAAGGGACAAATGCCCCCCCCCCCTTTCCGGTAGGAGAAGATGTCAAGTCACTTATACCGGTATTGGTCATCACAATCTTTTTTAAACTTTTAGAATGAAAAAACTAATTATTGATCTTTATATATCTTTTAAAAATGAAACTATGAGTAGCCTAATAAAACATCAATACTAATGATAGGGACACGATTTATAAGTTTCTCTTTTAATCACCTTGAACTTGAACAAATGATCTTTGGTCAAAGTCGTGACACATCCTCGGGTCATAAGCTATCTTTGTATAAAATAGGAACCCACCAATTTCCTCCATAAAAAAGGATATGGAGCAGACACAGACTATGGACTTTTTAGAGACTTTGAACTTGCATATATGACTCTTGTCAAGGTCATGAAACACACTCAGTTCATAAGCAATCTTTGTATGAAGTGGATTCATGTTTTCTGCTTAAGGAAGATATGGACGAAATATGAATTTTAAAACTTTCTCTGTGATAATGAACTTGCACAAATAACCTTGGGTTAAGGTCATGACATATTCTCAGTTCATAAGCAAAATCTTTGTGCAAAATTGAAACTCACCAAGTTATGTTAATACGTAAGAAAAGTATGGACCAGTCAAGTAAGAAATTTTTCTTTCAGTGACTTGCCCAAATGACCTTGGGTCAAGGTCATGACACAACCTTAGGCATCTTTGATTCTAATGCCCTTCATAAGAAAGATGTGGACCGGGCGCGTTTGCACATACATACGAACAGACAGAACAAGTAGATTCCTATATACCCCCCACCCCCACCCCCACCACGCAAAGTTCATTTGTAGGAGTATAAAAATGTTTGAATCTCATAATAAATACAATAAGCAGTATCCGTTTAACATTTAATAATGGATTCACATATGCATATTATGTGTCGGTGGATTGTTAACAGATTGGCCTGTTGGCTGCGTCATGCGTGCAAATGGTTACATCTGCCAAATGCCTTACATGGAATCAACTGTGATCGGCGCTATCCTCTTTTAATTTTGATCAACTCTAAGCAAAATTTCTAAATAAAAGATAAAAAGTACTTACCGACAAAAGGGCGCATTGTGAGGGATACGTCTACAGAAGTGATGACATGTCTAACGGAGCGAACGAAAGGATGACCAATAGAATCTGTACCATGTAACTGAATTCCTGATACCTAAATGTTAAGGATTTATGTGAAACCTTGTAAATAACTATCTAGTAGATATTTATAATCAACTCAACAATGATAGAAATACAATAGAACCTGTTGGACAATCTTGGTTTTGGCATAATACTGGAGGCTTGGTGAGGAGCTGAGAAGACTGGCATTCATTTCTCGGATGGTCCTTCCTGCTTCGTCCACTAACGTAAGGGAGGTCACAGTATAGTTTGTAGGGGGATTTTGTAGTGATGTAACAACTAAATACTCCTTGCCTAGAAGATATGATTTTGCTTCAGATTAAAACTCAATTCTTTATTATTTAAGTTCATTTCGGAAATTACATTAAACAATCAATACATGACGAATTTATACCCGATAAAGGGTTTCCCTTCACTGGGAAAGGGATGCCTTCCATTGACATCTCAAGTAAAGATGATGTAATATCAAACGAGCTATTAGATGTGATAGTCACATTCCACTGATTATTACTAACTTTCTTCAGATTCCAATTTCCCTTTTCTGGGGACTGAAAGTATAAATTGACATTATATACTTTGTCTTTGCATCAATTAAAACTTTAATCGGAATCAAAGCAGTCGTTAAAATTAGAATTTTAGATCATTATTAATTTAGAGGGGAATACGGTTTATTTAAATTTAACGAGATTCATACCTGAATTGATATCAGTAACCCTGTTTGTTGTACATTTTTGTCGATAGATCCAAGTAAAACCAATGTACCTGTTGAAATATATCATTTAAAATTCTGTTTTTTGAAGTATCTGACGTAGTAAATTAGCATAGTAATAAACTGTTTTAATAAGATATTTTCACTTTTAAACATTAGGGATTTTTTACTTACTGTTTGGATTGCTCAGTTGTATATCACTTGAATTTGTTGTTCCATTAATTTCAATATACAGAGAATATACTGAATTATCAACTTCTATTGTGAAATTGCCATTGTCATCTTGGTCGATGGTTCCCCATTTGATTATAGATGTAGATGATGGTAGGTTACCCTGTTTGTTTGCAGATAATTTGTCATGCAGAGAAACCAAATATTTTACATGTAAGTGTCTTACTATGTAGAATATTTTTAACCTGTACTATTTACTCATTTAATTAGTTTTAAATATTGAGAAATTTTCAAAAATCAAACCACATACGTGCGCGATAAGCAAAATTTAAAACATTAAATTATGATTGATTCACGAGTCCATTGAATAGGACAAGAATTTAAAAAGTTGTGAATTTTGTTTGATTAGGTAGATGGAACTTTCCGCAGTTAATTCAATATACATGTATACATATATACATAAACAAAAGCAATAACAATTGGATCCATACAAGTCAGCCATAGTACGACCCAATGATATGTAACATATGCTGACAAGGCCTTAAAATGCCGACTTTAAACGATGATTTTGAAATCCATGTAACTTCAACTTTCATGCGCTGAAGTTCCAACAAAAATATTGTTTCTGCTAGATTTCAAACTCAATTTTTAAAATTTCTATTCAGAGTTGTACAGTTATGAGAAGAAATAAGAGTCCCTCAAATCTAATTATGTAAAACATGTACTAGTAAGCAAATTTACCTTGAACTGAATGTTTAAATATTTTTTTACACTTTCTATATACAAATACTTACCGTGTTCAAGGTTTCGGTGGAGTTACTTTGGATAATATTCAAATCGTTCTAAACATAAAACAAGAAATTGTGTACTTTCATATTATTATACAAACGAATGTTTGTCTAATTCGGAAAAAAATATTCACATGTTGAAACTGTAAAAGAATTACCAGTAAATCTTCTTCAACTTTTGAAGCCAACTCTGACGACGATGAAAACCTTTGAACATCGCCACCCGTGGTTTGTGCTATACGATCATACACAGAGGACTGACGCTTATATCTTTCTGTAAGAGATCAGATCAAAACGTATATTTTGGGATGCTCACTCCTCCATGGCAACTGATCCCAAATCTAATGTTTCTGAAGTCCGCGTTTGCTCTGCTCCTATTTTGTATTGTTTTTTTTGGACTTTTTATCTTGAATACTGTTCGTTTTCTCCATATGTTTCATTTAATTAACACCAGTAGATGTATCAAATATAAGTAGTATAAGGGGTCCCGATAGATACTGCATTCTGATTGGCTGAGAGAAATCACGTGATCAGTTTTGATTGGTTGAGGGGATAGGTGGGTCAACTGAGTGCAGTCCTAACCCTAACCCCTCTAACCCTAGCCCCCTAACCCTAACCCTAGCCCCTTAACCCTAATTAACCCTAAACCCCTAACCCTAACCCCCTAGCCCTAACTAACCCTAACCCTAACCCCCTAACCCTAACTAACCCTCACCCCCTAGCCCTAACTAACCCTAACCCCCTACCCCTAACTAACCCTAACCCCCTACCCCTAACTAACCCTAACCCTAACCCCCCCAGCCCTAACTAACCCTATCCCCCTTAGCCCTAACCCCTTTTTAACCCTAACATATTCCCTTAAATACGGGGTTGTTTACATTGTGTTTTTTACATTGGTACGTTGGTACTACGTTTTGTTTATGGACACAGGTAAATACTTGGCAGCGACTCAAAAAAAGAATGTGATTATGACGTCACGCTTCACAGTCTAGACAGCCCTATAACCGGTTTGAACTGGATTTCCTCAAAACACTAACAAAAGACAAAACAAAGAACACAGATTTTATTCAATTTTTTACATCTCTTCTGATGATGATGATGATGATCTATCCTCAATCACTCAGTTTAACACCCCCATGTCCTTACTGTTCCATCATTTCTTTAATCTGGGTAAAGGGGATGCGACAAAATAGATACTGTGTATAATTTTCTTCTTCTTTCTTGGTCCTCATTAAATCTTCAATGCACTCTTCTAAATTCATGTACCAGAGACCTTTATCCAGAGTTCCAAGATCATTTTGGATCTCCCAATTGTATTGCTGATAATGATGCTTTGTTTTCACCCTCACTCTAGATCCTGTTAGGCGGCATGGGATTTTCACTCTTTTTTCCAGCCACACTATTTTTTCTGGAAAGATTTTTACAAGAAATCCCTGGTTAGCCAATGATTCTTTCCTGAAATCCTTCATGAATTGTCCTGGATGATTTTAAAAGTAATCCATGGCCACTCCCAGTTTAGTTTTCATCCAAGATCCACTCTTGTCAGTATAATCCTCAATAAACCAGCGATACCTTGTTTCCATACCTCCGACTTGATCACTGAAACTTTTTTTTTACCTGTGTTCACTTCCAAGTACTCACACAGAATGATCCTTCATATCCAGCTCTGGTTTATATAGCATGGATTTTATTTTAGGGGCCGTGTGCAAAAGAAATATACGTTTTACCTGCGTTTTCTTATATACCTGTTTCCATCATCTATAAAGTGCCGTGTGCAAAAATACTTTTTTTACCTGCGTTTTCTTATATATACCTGTTTCCATCACCTATAAAGTGCCGTGTGCAAAAACTGAGGGTCGTGTGCAAAAGAAATATACCTTTTACCTGCGTTTTCTTATATACCTGTTTCCATCACCTATAAAGTGCCGTGTGCAAAAACTTACCTGTGCATTATGACGTCATCCACTGTATAAATACGGTTTTTCTTTCACTCTGGGTTCATTTTACCTTCAGAGCCATCAGCTGATAGACATGGATTCTACTAGAGAAAAACAGGTACAGGCTAAACGAATATTGAAACGAAAAAGTACCGAGAGAGAAATAGATTTACCACCTAAACCCATTTCTGAGTATTATCATATGAGACTAGCTCAAAAAAGGACCTCTCCAAAATTTAAAGCGCATGAAAATAGATATATCGTTCATTTCGATGAATTTCCAGAAGAAGAAGAAAACACAGCTTTCCTTCGGCGATTATTCACAAACATGTTACAAGACTTCAAATCGAAAATGCAGTGTAATCCTAACGATTACCTCCGTCTGAACCTTCATCACCATTCTCTGGAATCAGACATTTCGTACGAGTTCATGCAATGTAAAGATTTAAACGAAGACGTCATTTAAAAAAAAATACAAGACGTGCAACAATCCAAAAAGGAGTTCAAACTGAGCGACGGCTCCACGGAATTCGATCTGCTTCATATCGAGAATCCCCAGGGGAGTGGTGGAAACAGAAACAAACATTTACAAGTGGATAAAGAAACTTTCAAGAACAATAAACGATCCATCGTTCGGATCGTCAATCCCCATGATAAATTTTGTTTGGCTAGAGCCATCGTCGTCACTCGATTACACAGTCAGAAACCCGAACATCCAGACCCGGAATGGGAAAAACGTTGGCTCCCTATGAGATTAGGAGATAGACAATCCTTGGATCAGAAGAACCAAGCCATAGCCCTCATGGAACAGGCCGGATGTGATATCACTCAAGCTTGTGGATATACAGAGTGGACGAAATTACAACAGGTATTAGCTCCTCAGTATCGACTGAAAATATTTCAATTCAAATCTACTTCCACTAAACTCTGTTTAGAGCGCATCTTCAAAGGCTGGGGAGATGGAACTTGTTTGAACATATTGTTAGACAACCGTCATTGCGATGCCATCATATCGATGCCGGGAGTGACGGGGAACCCCTATTACTGTGATCATTGCGACGTGGGGTACAGGAATGTCACAGACCATCGGTCCAAGTGCCCTCATCGCTGTACCTTTTGTTTAGGACAACACCCTAATTGTCCCGATGAAGGGATCGAGATTAAATGTCGGGAATGCCAAGGAATGTTTAAGAACAGGACCTGCTACGAAAATCATTTAAGACCTCATGGTAAGAAAACCACTACTACTGTCTGCAATTTAATTACACTCAACCACTTGCAATATTTATTATATTATACTGAATGTTTTATACAAATACATATAACAGTGAACCGTGCGCGCATAAATTCTGCGAAGTCGCTATTTTTTTGGAATATCACCCGTCGTCAAGCACTATTGACTGTTGCTACGCTGGAGGGCGTAGCTTCATTATTCAGTGGGTAATAGTGTTTTCTAGCAAATGTTTGACCAATCAGTTTCAACTTATTTAAAGAAAGTATAATATATATGAATGTTTATCTCTTCTTCAGTCTGTGATCGTAAACATGTAAACTATCAAAAGATTAAGGTATTTTACCAGGCATTTGTGCAAGATACTAGGTGATTGTGTTTCATACCAGGGGTATAAAATACCTTTGAAATATCTTGAATTTCCAATATAAGGAAAATTGCATTTTGAGTTTTCTTGACAGATTAATTGATTGTATATTGTTTAACGTCCCATTCGAGAATTTTTCACTCATACAGAGACGTCAACGTGTGCCGGTGAGAGGTTTCAAATTTAGACCTATACTCGGCACTCAGGGTCATTGAGCAGTGACGGTCACGGGACCTACGATTTTAAGGTCATATCTGAAAGACCTGTGACTTTCACTTCTAGTGCCGAGCGCTTGGCGAAGGAACAGTCAATCCCTATGTTTACTCTTTTGTTTGACGCGCCTCCTCGAACGAGAATAGAACCCGGGCCTCCCAATTAGAAAGCAAATGCTCTACCCCTATGCACCCGTGAGCAGTTTTCGAGAAAGAAAGACTGCTCTTCGCGATGTGTTTTGGGTCTTTTTCGGTTGCTACTGTTGCTTTTAAATCTTAACCTAATTTCACTTTTGTACATTTACTACAGGCGTATGTCAATTTGACATCCAATTTAAATGTTAAAATTAATTTAAGACTATAATGACAATAGACAATAATGAAATTCATATTGTTGTCCTTTCGGTTTTCCAAATACAGATAATTTACATTTACCTGCTCTTGATTGAACATTATGTATCTATGAGAGGAGGAGTTAACATCTTAAGGATGGATCTAAAAGTAAACTTGATGAATAGCAGTGACTTGCATTTAAAAATACGAGATTACTGTTTTCTATCTTCCTATTTTTCTGTATGGTACAAGTACATTATTTACAAAGGTTTTAAACTTCTGAACCAATCCATGTAAGTAAAGAGTATTTTAAATCGATGGTTGACCATTTAACGTGTTCGAGCAAGGTGTTTTAGTAAGCACAAAACATGCTACCAGTAAGTCAACTGACGGATTTAGTATTCACAAAATTACTTGAGGAAAGAGTGAGATGTGTATTGTTTCATTATGTATATAATTAGTAACATTAAGTTTCTTGAACATTCCAGAGTGGTCGACATGTTCGGTCATTTGATCTAGAACATTCTTAAATTTTGAGTATGTCCAGATTGTTCCAGTAATATCATGTTTTAATAATTTCTAGAATATTCTAGATTTATGATACTATATAAATACCCTGTCAATTCGATGTATATACAATACTTTGTCGTATAAGCACTCATTGAGATATAAATGGGATATATATTTTCACTGGGACATTGTGTGCAGAAACGGACACTCTGATGTATGTATTTTTAGATTCTTGCTAAGTTTGTACTTTATGTTTGATATATTTATTATATATTACTGTAAATAAATTATTGTTAAGTTTAAATTGTGTTATTGATCTTTGCTGGCATTTCGGGTAATTCTGACCCATAACAGAATTGGGGGCTCGTCCGGGATATAGAATTTCTTGCACTTTTGCAGTTCATTGTCAGAATTTTGTTAATTAAATTGTTAAATTTGATTATAAGCCAGCAGAAATCAACATGGTGTTTTCGGTCACAGACTTTCTTAGTTCACCAAGTGTTCAGGTTTTTGATACGTTAAAAAAGGATGACTTAATCGCATTAGGTTTGCATTTTGGGTTAGATGTTAAATCCTCTCAGAAAAAGCAAGACATTAGAATTAAGGTTGCAAACAAACTAGTAGAAGAAAACATCTTTGAAAAATACGATCTTCCAGAATATACAGTTAAATCAGAGTTAGGCTCTTATAAAATGGCAGAATATCAGTTTCAATTAGAGTTAGAGAAAATGCGATTTGAAAGAGAAAAATTAGAAAAGAGAAAAGAGAAGAACGAGAGAGTGAACGAAAATTTGAATTAGACAAATTAGAAAGACAAGAGCGAGAAAGAGAGCGTGAAATGAACTTTGAATTAGAGAAATTAAAATTACAGAACCAACCAGAACCGTCAGTTGTCAAAACTGAATTTGATGCAGCAAAAAATATCAGATTAGTTCCAAAATTTCAAGAAAAATCTGTAGACAAATATTTTCCACAATTCGAAAAGGTAGCAGAGAATCTTAAATGGCCACGAAATGTTTGGTCAACAATGTTACAAAGTGTACTGATTGGAAAAGCAGCTGAGGTATACTCTGCACTAGGGGTAGTTGAAAACTTGATAAAACTTTTGCTAATTTGCGCCAAGTCATCCTGGTAGAAGAGTTTAAGGAATGTGTTCCTCAAGATTTGAAAACACATTTAGAAGATAAGAATGTGAAAACTCTTGAAGAGGCAGCAGTCATATCTGATACTTATGCTCTGTCTCATAAAAAGAATTTTGTTTCAAGATCTCAGACTAGCAGTAATTCTACCAATTCAGACACATATAAAAAGAGTGGTTCAGGGTCTCAGTCTTTCACAAGTTCCCAGTCTCCATCCCAAGGTGGTTTTAAGTCCGGTTCAGGACGTGTTGAAGGATCGTCTGGAATAGGGTCGCTTCCTACTTGTAGTTATTGTAAGAAAAAGGGTCATCTGATCAGTGAATGCTTTAAACTTAAGAGAAAAAATGATTTTGATAAAACTCAACCACATGCTTGTGCGGCAGTTAGAGGTGATAGAGAAGCCTTAGTTTCGATTTGTTCTGACACTCCTGATGTCCAGGGTTCACAGTCCAGTTCTATTGATTCTATGGAGGATTATAAGCCCTTTATGTCTCAGGGATTTGTTTCACTCGGTGACTCTAGCGAAATAAAACCTGTCCAGATTTTGAGAGATACTGGTGCTGCACAGACGTTATTGTTAGAGGGCGTGCTTCCTTTGTCTGAGCAGACTTCTACTGGTGGGTCAGTTTTATTACAGGGTGTGGAGCTAGGCGTCATTGATGTTCCCCTGCATAGAATTAGTTTGAAGTCAGATTTAGTTACTGGACCTGTTATCGTAGGTGTTCGACCTACTCTTCCCGTTCCAGGCATTTCTTTGTTGTTAGGCAACGATCTAGCTGGTGGAAAAGTTGTACCAGATCCTATAGTTTGTGAGAAGATCACTCCAGATGTCATGTATAATGATGAAGATGATGACATTTATCCAGCCTGTGCTGTTACTAGAGCGATGGCCAGAAGACGAGAAATGGAGGCAGACCATACTCAAGCCTTTGACGAGACGAATTCCTCTGTTGATATTGATTTGAATGACACTTTCTTATCTGACCTTAATGGCACTCAAACAAACATGGAACCACACAATATCAAGAAGCAAGAGAAGAAAGAACTGTTACCAAAATTTGGTGGTGAGGATGATGAGTTGCATCCACTAGTTAGCAAAGGCAAGGACATCCTCAGCCGAGAACGTTTACTCTCTGAACAACATAAAGACCCAGATATCATTCAACTTAGTAAGAGGGCACTTCCACCAGAAGAGGCTACTAAAGTTGGAGAATGCTTCTATATGAAAGATGGCATCCTTATGCGAAAATGGCGACCACCTGATGCTTCTCCAGATGAAGTGTGGCGTGTTGTTCACCAGATAGTGGTCCCAGCTGCTTATCGTCGAGATGTCATGAGTTTAGCTCACGATACACCTATGGCTGGTCATTTAGGTATCAATAAGACTTATAATAGGATTTTGAGTCATTTTTATTGGCCTAAGCTAAGAAAGGATGTTTCGAAGTTTTGCAAGTCATGCCATGTCTGTCAGATGGTAGGTAAACCAAATCAGAAGATACCATCTGCTCCTCTCCAACCCATTCCAGCTTTTGAAGAACCGTTTAGTCGAGTATTAGTGGATTGTGTAGGACCTTTGCCTAGGACCAGATCTGGAAACCAGTATTTACTTACCATTATGTGTACATCCACTCGATTTCCTGAAGCCATACCTCTAAGGAATATAAAGGCAAAGAGCATAGTTAAGGCCCTAACCAAGTTTTTCAGTTTTGTAGGAGCACCCAAGGCAATTCAGTCGGATCAAGGCTCAAATTTTATGTCGGGGTTGTTCCAGCAAGTCATGCATGAGTTGGGTATAAGGCAATATAGATCAACTGCTTATCATCCTGAGTCCCAGGGAGCGCTAGAACGTTTTCATCAAACCCTAAAAACAATGCTGAAGACCTATTGTTACCAATATGAAAAAGACTGGGACGAAGGGGTTCATCTTGTGCTATTTGCTGCACGAGAAGCAGTCCAGGAGTCTCTTGGGTTCAGTCCTTTTGAATTGGTGTTCGGACATACAGTTAGAGGTCCTTTGAAATTGTTGAAGGAAAAGTGGCTGACTGAGACTAGTGATCTTAATCTTTTAGATTATGTGTCTGATTTCAAAGAAAAACTTTACAATGCTTGTAAATTAGCACAAGAAAATTTGAAGAATTCTCAGATGAAAATGAAAATGTGGTATGACAAAGATGCCAGAAATAGGGTGTTTAAGCCAGGTGATAAGGTTCTTGTATTTTTACCTATTCCTGGTCATCCTTTACAGGCCAGATTTTATGGCCCTTATGAAATTGAAAGCAAGATCAGTGATGTAAACTATGTAGTTAAGACACCAGGTCGACGTAAAGAGAAACGGGTTTGTCACATTAACATGTTAAAAGAGTATTTTGAAAGGTGTGACCGAAATTCTGTAAAACCAGTTTCCACTTTAGCCAATGCTAAGACTGTTCAAAATTATATTGAAAGTGATACGAGTGTAGAAATGAATGAGAAAGATTGTAATCAGAGTGTTCGTTTGAAAAACTCAGAAATTTTGGCTGATTTTGATGCCAAACTTGGACATTTGAACATTCACCAAAAAGAACAAGTTAAAAACTTGATGAATGAGTATCATCAAATCTTCTCGGATGTTCCAAAGAAAACTAATGCAGCTTGTCATGATGTTATAGTTGGCGACGCTCTGCCTATCAAACAACATCCGTACCGTCTGAATCCAATAAAATTGCAGTACCTAAGAAGGGAAGTGCAGTACATGTTGGACAATGACATTGTTGAACCTAGTAAAAGTGATTGGAGCTCACCGTGTATTCTTGTACCAAAACAGGACGGTTCTTACCGATTATGTACAGACTTTAGAAAGGTGAATTCTGTTACCAAAACTGATTCATATCCAATACCTAGAATCGATGACTGTATTGACAACATTGGAAATGCGAAATTTGTCAGTAAATTTGACCTGTTGAAAGGCTACTGGCAAGTACCGTTAACAGAAAGAGCAAAAGAAATATCTGCTTTTGCTACACCAGATGGACTTTACCAGTATAAAGTAATGCCTTTTGGCATGAAAAACGCACCGGCTACATTCCAAAGGATGATTCACTCCCTTCTTCAAGACCTTGAGGGATGCGAGGCCTACATTGATGATGTCGTCATATATAGCAACACATGGGACGAACATCTCCGAATCATGCGTGCTTTATTTGACATTTTAGCTAAAGCAAACTTAACTGTGAATCTTGAGAAGAACGAATTTTGTCATGCTTATGTAGAGTATTTAGGTCATAAAGTAGGTCAAGGTTATGTTACACCCATAATGGCTAAAGTGGAAGCTATTGCAAAGTTCCCGATTCCTACAAACAAGAAAGAATTAATGAGGTTTTTGGGCATGGCTGGGTTTTACAGAAAATTTTGTCCAAATTTTTCCTCAGTAGTTAGTCCACTTACAAATCTTTTACAAAAGAGGGTTAACTTTGAATGGACAAAGGACTGTGAAAAATCCTTTCATAAAATCAAATCTGTCCTTATGAGCAACCCAGTTCTGTCAACTCCAGATTTTTCTAAGCAATTTAAGCTTACTGTTGATGCTAGTGATGTTGGAATCGGGGCAGCTTTGTTTCAAGAACATAGTGATAATGTAGATAGAGTTGTTTCTTATTTTTCAAAGAAACTTACAAAATGTCAACGAAATTATTCTACTATTGAAAAAGAATGCCTTGCTTTGTTGTTAGCCTTACAGCATTTTGATGTTTATTTGAATGTTACTTTGCATCCAATTCTTGTATATACTGATCACAACCCCCTGACATTTTTGCATAAATTGTCAAACAAGAATCAAAGACTGACTAGATGGAGTTTGTTGTTACAAGAATACAACATAACAATTAAGCATATCAAAGGCAAAGACAATGTTATTGCAGACGCCTTGTCAAGAGTATCGTAAACATACTAGATTTTGTATTAATGTACATGTTTTACAATTTAAGTTTTTCATTGACATTCAAACTTTTTAAGGGGGGAGGTGTTGTGAGATGTGTATTGTTTCATTATGTATATAATTAGTAACATTAAGTTTCTTGAACATTCCAGAGTGGTCAACATGTTTGGTCATTTTATCTAGAACATTCTTAAATTTTGTGTATGTCCAGATTGTTCCAGTAATATCATGTTTTAACAATTTCTAGAATATTCTAGATTTATATTACTGTATAAATACCCTGTCAATTCGATGTATAATAATACTTTGTCGTATAAGCACTCATTGAGATATAAATGGGATATATTTTCACTGGGACATTGTGTGCAGCAACGGACACTCTGATGTATGTATTTTTAAAAGTTTGTACTTTATGTTTGATATATTTATTATATAACATGTAAATAAATTATTGTTAAGTTTAAATTGTGTTAAAAAGTGGGTGACCTCATTATCGAATGAAAATGAAGAAATTGTTATGACCCCGCCTTAAAAACAGATGAGTTCATCGTTAATACACACTTTTATTTATTGTAATTAAGTAAGAATGTAGAATAAATGTTTCATATATTCTGCAATTAAAAGAAAAATGTCAGTTTTGAAAGTTTATTTTGACACATTTTCGCATATCTTTAAATGCAGTCATCTTTTATAGATAACGAAAACATACAAACCAAATACCCGAGGAACGTATATCTCTGACCTTAATATGTAATATGTCTATTTTAAAGACACATGAATGGGATAAGATAATTTAATGAGCATTAAAAATTTAATAATATAACTTTGATTTCATTTTTTTTTTTCAGTAGGAAGAATCAATCCAAATATCACCCCTGTATCATATATGGAGGTAGCCCAAAAATATTTATGGCTCAGCAATGGGGGACACTACAAGCCAAACTGTACTATTTTGCAAAATGTGGCTATAATTATTCCATTTCGAAACAGAGAGGCCCAGCTTTCTATATTTTTGAATAATATCCATCCTGTTTTATACCGTCAACAAATTGAATATACTGTTTATGTTGTAGAGCAGGTGAGTTCATGTTTAGATGAATTGGTGTTTTATATCTTTGGTCAAGATACCCCTGATTTTGTTTAGTTCTACTTGTTAGGCTACAAAGACCTTTTAACAAAGCAAAATGATAATTTAAAACCAAGGAAATAATAAAATGTTTAAAGTAAAAATTTTAATGATTTTTTAAATTTTCATTTATTTCCTTTTTATTTCCTTTTTTTTTTTTTTTTATAGTTTTTATGGTTTAATAATGAAACGATTATTGAAAACGAGAAACTCGAATTAATCAACCTGTACAATTTCAAGAAAACAATTCGGATGTAGAAAAAAGTATTCACATGCATATAAAAATGCTTTGATCAAAATAGCTGTTTAATTGGTTCACATGTTTGTTCCTGAAATAAAGTTTTAATTAAGCAACATTGACACTAAGCAAATTTGTTTCCTCCATCAAAATGGTTGTTGGTGGAATCTTTAGGGGAATCTTTGACTTAATGGAATATATTTATTAGTGAAACTCCATGTACTAGCATCCTTGGTTACTTCTTACCAAAATCATATAATCAATCAATTGAGTTTATAATTCTAAATTCGCGAGAAAATTTTAACACTCCAGGTATGAGAAAAATTGAAGTGTATAAAGTACACATCTTTAGAGAAAAATTCCCATTTATAAGAAAATTTTGTGCTTTGAAACATACTCAAAATTGAAGGATAATCAATTAAAATGTAGCAATTTAATTTTAAAACTATTAAAAGAAGATGCATTAGAAAGATTACCTTAAAACATCTACCTTATTAATTAAATATATTTTGTAGAATTTGTATGGACCGGGAATCAATAGTCTAACGCCCCCTTTAATCAAGTTCACTAGAAAAATTATTGGGAGTTAAATTCAATTAGATAGAACTTTTTGATCAGCTCTCGTATTTTGCAGGGATTTTTGTGAAAATGCTAGAATGTACGGACGACAATATGAACAGCCCCGTGTTTCCTCTTTATCTGAAGATTAGAAGTTAAACATATTGAAGAAAATTGATTTGATATAATTTAAGAGATATTTTTATAAATAACTAACACTTTACTTTCAACAGATGTTCAATTGCCTCCTTAGGTTGGACAATTTGCAATATTAAATAATCCTCGTGGTAGTTATTTATGCTATATACGCTGTTATAAATATTCTAAACAGCATATGATAATGCTTTTAAGACACGAAGTTGATATCCAAGAAATGTGCTTATTTTCCTACTAGCGAATTAAACAGAAATAATGATTACACGAATAATAATCACGATTATGTACAGAAGCCCATATTTGACATATCAACTCTTTTCCTTTAAATCCAATGTTTTATGATTCGAGTATTTTGTAAAAATGGTTTGAATTCTTTTAACGTTTTTTTTTTTTTTTTTTTTTTTTGAAATCGTTATAACGAATAAAATTTGTTATTGGAGATTTCTTGAATTCGTTTTAACGATTCTAAATTCTAGATTCGTTATGTTTAAATTTGTTATAATGAGTTATTTTAAATTCAATTCGTTCTAGCTAATTTGACAATTCGTTTTATTGGATTAGGCTGATAACAGAGGGTTTAATAAAGGGAAGCTATACAATGTCGGATATACCGAAGCAGCAAAGCGCAACCATGACTGTTTTGTATTTCATGACGTCGATCTTATTCCAGAAAATGATAATATTTTATATGGATGCATAAGAAGTCCTATGCACCTTTCTCGAGCAATAGATAAATTTAACTACAGGTAAGTTTATGAAGTTAAAATTAATTTTAAAATTCAGGCTTTCAAGAATGCAATGCTTAAAAATGAACAGACAATACTTTCAATCTCTAGTTGATGAAATTAAAAAGAAATTACCAAATATTCATAAAAACCGTTTAGTTTTTAGAGTGTCCAGCCAAGTCAAGTGTCATTTGGACAATGATAAGGCACTATTCCCAACAATTTCAATTTCTTATTATGTTCAAAATATATAACAAAATGTTTCACTTTTCATGCCACTGGGACAATGAATTCATGGAATAATTTACAAACAGTTTTCAAGACTGAACCTAAAATATTTCACGAACAACAAAAAGTTTCTTGTTTTGTTTTCCTAATTTTCCCTATTTTATATATATATATATATATATATATATATATATATATATATATATATATATATATATATATATATATATATATATATATATATATATATATATATATATATATATATATATATATATATATATATATATATATTCAAAAATTATTTTTCCTTGGTATAGGGATAAAATAAAATCCAAATTCAAATGATAAACTCAAACTTTTATCTAAAGCGCTTTCGCCCCATGCCGGCTCATCAGTAGATTTGAAATTGTAAACAAGTTACATTATGACGTCATTCTCGTGACGTTATGTAGGCAACGTTAAACATAATGACTGTGACGTAATAGTAATCACAGTTAAATGAGGCGCACAGATAAAGTTTTACAGTTCATCTGATCAAAGTTAAGCGCCTATTATAAATGTACAATAATGGAGACATTTTATATAAAATGTACATAATAAAATAATTTGATATAAATTCCTTTTAACAGTTCAATTTTGGTTTAAACAGATTTATAAAATATTGTTCTTTGGCTTTCCGTAATTGTTCATTTTCCTCTTTTATTTTGTAAAAAGGAAATATATAAAAATGTCCTTTGCCACAAGAATCAAAGTGTTCACTACATGGCGTGTTTCGTATGGTCGGATCCTTAATCTGTTGTTTGTGCACGCGAACACGGTCGGCTAATTTGGTTCCGGTTTGTCCTATATAATTTTCCTCACATGTAGGACACGTCATACAGTATATAAGGTTTTTAGATTTACACGTCATAGAAGATTTAACGTCAAATTTCATTCTGTTTTTAAAAATAATGGTTTGTCCGGTTTTTAAAACTTGACAGGTTCCGCATCGTGGATCCTCGCACTTAGAAACCATCGGTTTCTCGGGGTTCGATGTAAATTTAGCAGTGGTAAGAATCTTTTTCAAATTGGGAGGTTGACGCCTGCTGTGTAGTATATCCTTTGGTTTAATAAGGTCCCTTAATGTTTCTGATTGTTGAATAATAGGGAAAAATTGTTTGGCAGTTTTAAAGATGTTGTGATTTCTTGGGTTGTGGGTTAGAACAAAAGGGATCTTTTCGTTGTTCTCCTCTTCGTGATGTCTAATAGTACGTAATTCGTTAATGGGTATTTCCTTTGCCTTTTGTATAGCAGCCTCAATTAATTTTGATGGATATTTTTGTCTAGAAAGAAAAATTCTTAGTTCACACAGTCTTGTATTTCTGCGATCCTCATCAATAACAATAGTACAAATTCGCCTGGCCATATTGAATGGGATGTTTCGTTTAGTATGGGAGGGATGGCATGAGTTGAAAATCAAATATTGATGGGAGTCTGTGCTCTTGTAATACAGATCCGTTATGATTTTTCTTCCCTCTTTTATAATAAGAATGTCTAAAAATGGCAATTTGTTTTCACTGATTTCCATTGTAAAATGCATACTTTCATGGAGCCGATTTAGAATGCTGTTAAACTGTTGTAGATCTTGTAGAGATTTTGTCCAAAAAATAAAACAGTCATCTAAATAACGAATGAAGGCCATGGCAGCACTACAATTTTCAGGAAATTACATTTAGTTACTGGTTATAATCGTAACAAAGGTTACCGAACTAAAAAAATTGGGCGATTTTGGCAACCCAAATGGCAAATGGCAAATACATGTAAATGAAAATCATAATAAAATGGGCAAATACATTGGGCGAATTTGACAACCCAAATGGCAAATGGCAAATACATGTAAATGAAAATCATCAGGAAATAGGCAAATATAGAAATGAATATGAAATAGACAAATATACAAATAAAGCTGTTAAGCAACCTACTGGCAAATAATACATTGCAAATGTTTCATCCTGTCTGACACAAATAAGCAAATTGAAATTTCACACATATTGAAAATAATTATGTACATTAGTAGCGAGTCCTGGGAACAGATGCTCACTAAATATAACCCTATTTAAGTTCAGCTAAAGATTGCGGCAATGGACACTATGTGTCCACCGCCACAATGGCGGTAGCTGAACGCTTATGATTACCCCCCCCCCCCCCCCAATAAATTAACATTGCATACCAAGACAAATGAGTATAAAACAATTGCATTAGCTACATCTATTGTGTGTCTATTTTAGTGTGCTTTACATTATTTAGTCATTGAAATAGAGTGCCATTGCCATTAAAGCCCACCCTTGGCATTATAAAAATTATGCAATGCTTTCCTCAAAGTTTCAACAAATATCTCATTGCCTTGCTCTAACAAGTGCACCCCATCCTCTTAAAGTAGAGTATGATCAATTAAAGGGAACTCTGGGCAACAAATATAACCCCCTTGATGTGCCAACAACAAAGCTATAAACTCGAAACCCGACTTTAGTAAGAGCAGGGTTGTCCCTAGCATTACGCCAAATCAATCTAGGTAATATCTGAGACCAAATAATTTTCAATAATTGGTGTTTGGTAACAGAACTAAAATTGAATCAAAAGACTTATTTATGCTATAATGCAAAACACATAACGGAATTTGACCAATGTCGTTGCCATCGCAATGTAGAACCAGATTATAATTGTGGGATATCTTCATACCTTAATATTAATTTGATTTTTGGGAGGAGATGTCACCATCTCATGCCGCCTTTTCCCTGCCACCAGATATTAGCTTTCAATGTGGATAACCCAAAATTGGACCCCCCATTTTCTCTAGCATAACCAAAGTCTCTGTCGAGACTGTAGCTCTACTGGTTTATACTTAAAACAAAGGAAGAGAAAAGTAGCAGTTGGGACTTGAAATCTTAAAACAACAATGAATAAAAAATTATCCTTGCCACTCATCAATATATGAAAACCGATGCACAGAATTATGTATCCCAGCACAGTCCACCCGTGTGCCAAGCTACCTCGAAACCGGACCTAACCGCAGGAGGAGCAACATTTTGAAAGAATTTCACAGAAATTTCTATTCTTTGTAACCACGGCAGCACCATTCATCTTAATCCCAAAATCATGCCATAACATTAACGATCCAAATACATATTCTTACACCCTCTGAAATATTTGTGAACAAAAATGATCATATTTAAAATAAGATTTTGCATAAATGTATTAGAAAAGCTATCAAGCTATACTGCTTGAGATGTTTAAGAAGTAATACAACCAATTGAGTCTTTAGCCATCAATGAATTTGAGGTTGGTATTCTTATTTATCTCTTGTAAGCTTTTGATCCCCAACGACCTAATTCTTGATATAATTGGCAATCTAGCATCTAAAGAACTTTGCAATCTTGACATGCCTACCACCATCTTTTTCATAACAAAGTCTCAAGTACCATCAAATTTACATTTAAAGCTTTGTACCTGACATGTTCTTACCGTAGAATGTGACAGATACTTTAATGGTCAACTAGCCATAAATTTTATTACCTATTTTTCATCAGGATGCCAAATCGAATGTGACCTACAAGATAATAAGACAAGCCTTGAACTGTATATTGTTTAAACTGGAACAAGCTAAAAAATGTGATGTCCCTGATTACTTCAGTACCAACCCATTCACTTGGCCTCTTAAAATACAACCAATGATTCTTAAAGAAAGCACCACAACCTAATTCTGAATTCCATGCACTATCAGTAAATAATTGGAGTTGATCATCATCTACTCAGTCAATTTGTGGAAAGTAACAGCAGCCATTGAACAAATCTAAAAAAAGTAAGCCACACTTTCAAGTCCTCCTTAACCCCCACAGAAACCCTGATAAAGATATGTGGTTTACAGACCCCTTGCATGATGTCATAAATTATGCCTAGTGAATGCCCGGCCCAACAGAGTGACACACAAACAAAAATTCAACAAACCTGCAAGAGCCTTAAATTCCCTTAGAGTAGCCTTCTTTCTTGACATAAAACTGTTGACCAAATCCTTTAAACTATTATACTTATCAACTGGGATTCTTAACATCATTTCAACCGAATCTAACTCAAAACCCAAAAAGGTCAGGGGAGTGGAAGGCCACACTGTTTTATCACCAGCTATTGAGGGGACACCTACCTGCTCGCATAGCCCAACAAAGAATGACATGAGTTCATCACATGTATTCCTACCTGCCTTACCAGGAAACAAAAAATCATCTAAGTAATGCACCACAGATTTCTGTTCAGAGTGTTGCTTCAATATCCATTCCAAAAATGATGAAAATTCCTCAAAAGACTACAAGACACCACAAAATATTTATTTAAAACCTAAAAGCTCAAAGATCTGTCGGGTAAACAGGAAGCAACCTAAAGACTTGAACATATGACTTAAAGACTTGAGGTCCATTTTACCCATCAAGGCCCCTTTACACAACAAACTTTGTTACCTAACCGCATCATCTAATGAGGAATAATTGACTGAGGAGAAAGATGGCTCAATAAAGGAATTAACACTCAAGTTTTCCGGTTAAGATAAATGATGAATCAACTTAAATGTTCAATTTTTTTTCTGTACTAAACCTACAGGTGAATTAAAGCCTAAGACTTGGAAAGGGTCTTGAAAGGAATGGGCCAGTAACTCTTCCAGCATTAATTTTTAAAACTTTTTTTCAGAATTCCAAGCTCATTATCTCTAGCTGACTTTAAATTAAAACAATTAGTAACTACCCTTTGTACCATTGTAATTTAGAAACCTTCATAAAACCCCTTTGGCAAAATTTCTGAATCCTTCCTATTATAATCAGAGTTTTGTAAATAAGCTGCAAGAACTTCTACTTTAACTGGGGAATAACATAGGTCCTGCAGATTGTTGTGCACTAGGGAATCATGCTCAAGGCTGGGGTGGTCTTGATGAAGGTCCCTGGTTACTGTATTATAATGGGTATCTTTGACCTGAAAAATCTCTAGAAGCATATTGATATTTAGCAGACGGACCTTTTTACATGGATGAGGCCCGCTACAGTTCAAACATTTATGTAATTTATGGCACTGATGTTTTACACAAACCCGATAATTGTTATAGTCAAAGCATTTAACACCCCCCCCCCCCCCCGGAAGGTTTTTGCATCGGACCAATAAACGATGGTACCATGTACAGTACCTGAAGCTCCTGATCAACTATTCTTCATGAAACACTTGCATTTCTTGCAATTCTCATTTGAAATTGCTCATTATAAAACTCCCACCTAGTATCTGACAGCCTACCTGCTAGCCCCTAGGCAAACAGTGTAGATGTATTTAAACAAGCCAAGAAAGAAATTCTGTGGGGTGTACTGTGGCATATACTGAAGAGAAAATTAAAAATGCATCAGTCCACTGCTGTACATTTGTAACTTTAACTGTAACCCTTTCAGTTCAATAACTACTTGACCATTAGAGACTGTTAGTGTTTGCTTATCAACCCTCGGGACCGGATTGGATAGAAGCTGTCCTAAATCAATGTATTCGCCCTTAACATTTTTTGATTTATTCTGTAGCATTTTCCCCCAAACTACCGCACATACCATCGATCTCATTACCTATTGTATCAACATGATTGGCAGTCTCTACACTGACATCAGATTCATTGCTGGAACTAGTGGAAAAAGTAACCACACTTGTAGTAACCATGGTAAAAATAATGTCTGTACAGGGTATGTTTTCCTCTGACGAAACTTCTGTAGATTCGACTGATCCCACTTTTTGGTTTAGGCCCGCTCGTAGGTGCTGATTTCCGCTTCGCCGGCTTGGCAGCGGGTTTAACTCTAGGCATTTTCTGAAACTACCGACTTTGGAATAAGAAATACAATATAGAAATAGGCCTAACAATAAAGTTATTATTATTATTATTATTATTTTCAATATTGTCTCGGCGTTACGACTTAGACAATTTTTTGTAATAAAATCATTATTATTATATTTTGCTCAAATATTGACTAAGCGTTACGACTTTTCTGTTTTATATTACGCATGTGGTTTTTCAAAATCGAAAAACATCCGAAAAGTCATGTACATAATTATGCAAATACACACGAAAATAAAAAATTGCTAGAAACGTTCTCCTTAAATTTCATGCATGACATGAATTTTTTAACACAATATAAAATAAATAAACAAATTTTTATCTTAAGATGCAGGATATGTCTGCCCCCTTCATTCTCTAACGGAAAAGGAAGTCCCAAGTATTCGACTAAAATACCAAAAGTTGAAAGAACGGGGAAATACTAATGACCCGATAACCCTGAATAAGGGCCTCTCTAATAACGCGATTTAATTTTCAGCAATTAAATCGAATTATTTCTGAAGTGCGCGTGTATTGTTTTTTTTTTTCAGTTTATTACTATGCAATGTAGTTTTTCAAGTGATGTTTAAATCACTACAAGGAATTTACTTATAAATAACTTGACGTCCATTTCCACCTTATTCGAGAAAAGAAGAAAAACAAATCACCAGCACAATAAATGTTCACATATTGTGACTATAGTCGGACGAGTTTTTGGAATTCTTACTGAACTACAACTTTCTGATTCGATGTTATATAGATTAAGTTTTTTTTTTTTTACACACAATTACATTTTACACAGTATTTTCAATTTCACGTTAACAAATTAATTTAAATAAATCCTTGTGCTTTCTTAAAATAGTTTCATCTACATTAATGAATAAAAATGTTCAATAGATGTTTAAATTTTCCTCCGTTTACGTTGGGCTTAGCAACAGAGTTAACATAACGCTCAGAATATTGACTGACAGACTAAATAAAGTCTACGAAAAAATCAAATACAAAAAAAATAAAAAAAATAAAAAAAAAAAAAAAAAAATAGAGTATATACGAATAAAAAAGTACACCATATTCCTTTCTCCAGCTTAAATATTTGAACACAGTTCAGGAACAAAAGAATAGAAATTGAAATAAAGGATAACTGCACTTAAGGATATGCGAAATATGCGTCAAAATAAACTTTCAGAACAGACATTTTTCTTCTAATTGCAGGAATGATCAACATCTAATCTACAACTTTACTTAATTACAATGAATGAAATTATGTATTTACGATGTACGAATCTGTTTTCTAAGGCAAGGGTCATCACAATTTCTTCAATCTCCATTAGATAATGAGGACGCCCACATTTTTTACTGATTCTATACATAGTCAGCGCATGTTTGTCTATTGTTCTCCTTTTCACAGTAGTTGTATATTTGCATGAGTAATGTTGTGTTAAAAGGAGATTTATAGACAAACATGCGCTCATGGTTTTAAAGAGAAAAAAACTGCTTCTTCTTACACTCGCTCTCTCTGTTCTTACCAAGGGCTGTGATATGTTGAATATTATAATTCATCACGAGACATCTTTCCTCCAGTAATTTTGTGAATACTAAATTCCGTCACGTGACTTATACGTAGCATGTTTTTGAATACCAGCCTATCTAGGACACTGTGTTCGATGACGTTAAATAGTCAACAATCCATTCAAAATATTCTTTACTTACATGGAAGGCCTCATACGTTTTAAACCTTTGTAAATAATGAACATGTACGATACAGAATAAATAGGAGGATGGAAAATAGTGGTCTCGTATTTTTAATACATGTTTTTGTTATTCATCAAGTCTAATTTTAGATCCATTCCTACGATGTTAGCTCCTCCTCTCATACATACACAATGTTTAATCAAGGGCAGGTAAATGTAAATTCTCTGTATTTGGAAAACACTAAGGTCAAAAACATGGAATTAGTTTATTGTACTACAGTCTAAAATTATTTCAATCATTTAAATTCGGCTCCAAATTGATAGACCTCTATAGTAAATATACAAAAGTGAAATTAATATAAAATTTAAAAGCAACAGAAACGATTGAAAAAGACCCAAAACACAGCCTTAAGTGTAGTCATCCTTTAATAAAAAAAACCATAGATTTTTGCAAAGTGTACTATAAAAAAAACAACTAAAGTGGATCTTTCAAATCTAATTCTATGTCATTTATATCTTACTATAAAGGGCTAAAACTTTAAATAATTATAAAGGAACATGAAGTGCATTAAAAGGATATATTCGTTACTTAAATAAATCAATAAAATAATTTATTATTATACTTCGTCGAATTCAAAGATTAATAGTCTTGTTATTTTTAGGAACTAGATGATCTTTTCAATACACACTTTGGGTTGGAATCAGCTGCCAATTCACACTCAGATTTTGAGGAAAATCGTTCAACAAGCAATCAGGATGAAACACCCTTTGATCCCAATAGATTAGACAGAATACGCAATTTTGTTCTCTCTCAATCAGAAAATGAATCGTCTGACTGTGAAAGAGAGAGTGAAAATGAAAATGACATGCCTTCAGAACTGAATGGCATTGAACGAAATTGTAAATGTGGTCAGCGTTGCTTTTCAAAGTTTGAGAATGCCGTAATTGTTAGAGAAATGGAAAAAGATGTTAAAGGTTTATACATCATGGGTTCTATTAGCATTACCGGGTCTTCTGTCACTCGAAAAGGATCAAGATCTCGAAATTCGTACCACTACAGTTTTAGAAATGTGGAAATTTGTAGATCGACTTTCTAGTTTTTGTTTGATGTGGGGAAAAAGTCTCTCTCTAATATCTTGAAACATTATTCAGCAAATTGGGCCGTCCCTAGACGACATGGAAATCAGGGTAGAAAGCCAAAGCATGCTGTCAATTTTGATGATGTACAGAGAGTGGTAAATTTCATTTTGGGTTACGCCGAGGACCAAGGCCTCCCTCTGCCCGCCGCCCCCAGAGGTCGGGATGATGAGCCTCCCATTTTTCGTCCTTGTAATTCTTACAAAGAAAGGCATTCATGGCCAGTACAAGTGGGCAGGTGATTCAGATGATGTAAGGAAAGTAGAATACCACACTTTTACAAATATATGGAACTCCTGTTGTTCTCTGTATTAATATATGCAGTCCTCGTTTTGATGTATGTCATCAACGTGAACTGCCGAGAAAGAGGGTACTTGATGCAAGATCAGAAGAAGAGAAGTTAGAGGCCTGAACAAAATTTCAAAGTCACATCGATTTGGCACAGAAAGAAAGAAATCTCTACAAAAACCTGGTTAAGGAATCGCTGAAAGAATTGCAAGGTATCAATCGCCAGGAACATCACAACCAATCGCTATCCTCAGACTTAACCAAAGTGCACTATACATTCGATTTTAGCCAGAGTGTTGCTTTGCCTCATCATGCACGTCAAATGGGACAATTATTTGTTCGGGGAAAACGAAGAGTTTTTGATCATTCTTCAATAACAAACAAAGGTATTCTCTACGACAACGGAAGAGAGTCTACATGGAAATACTATGACTGGAAAGAGTTTTTGGGCCGTTTCTTCACCTCGTTACCTGGTATTTTAAAATACCACTCTTTCCGATTTCATGCGGACTTTCAAGGATTTGTATTTGTAAAAGAAAATACTGATTCGATTGAGAAAAAAATCAAAATATCAAAACCAGATGGACTTGAGCAGATTCTAGGAAATTTTCCTACGGAACTTGCACCCCTCGGAATGTCTAGAGAAAGAATTCAATATCTTTATAAGAGGGTCAGACCATATGTACGTCCAAGATGTCAAGATAATTTATGCCCTCCAGCCCAGACTGAAGAATAGCTTACCTAGGCTATTTATATTATTTGTTATTAATAACACAATATTTATTGATTGTTAAACTTTATTTTTTGAAAATAAAATTAATGCAAAAGAAAAACAATTTATGTTTAATACAACAGGATCTCAGCGGGGTTGATGCGTGACGTTTTTGATGTCAAAATACAGGATTCCAACGTTTTCGCCATTTTGTACTCCCTTTTGTAATCATAAAATGAAGCACTTATTAATAAGATATACAAATAATATTTATGCCTTCCATATGATAAAAGTGCAAATTTAAAACCAAGTTTCCCGCAGCTCTGTTATTTTTCAGATTGAATGAAAAGCAAGAATGAGTATTGTTGTAAATACATGTATGTCATTTATTAATGACACAGATGAAACACATGAAATTTGGGAGATCCTATGACTTTCTACAAATTGTATCTACACCTTGTTATGGATCTCCCAAAACTTAAAATAACATCATGACAATACAAAAAACACAAATATATCAAACATTTAAGCTGAAAAATAAGGTGGCAACAAACAATAGGCCACCAAAAATCCAACTACATTGGATTTCCGCCAACCAAGGGAAACAACTCGTGTACATGGACAACATAGGAGAAAAAACTTAATAACCTTAACATATATGTTTAAGAAAAGATTATAGCTCTGTATACCTGAATAATAAATGATGACCAGCAACCCCTGTAGTATAACTTACCACATTTTAATTGCATTTATATAAATCACGATAAATGATAAACAATATTTCTAGTACAAAGGTTTAAAATATTTGTATTTATGTAATAAAACAACATATCAGCAACGGTTAACTACAATTGATTAATTACATTGCAAACAGTAAAATAGACTATACAAATGCTTTGCAGTAAACATTCCAAATGCCTGAGTCCTTTATTTCATGCTCCAATTTGTTATTTACTCTCTAATCATCCATTGCATATGACTGAAAGTAACTCAGTGGTTATAAATTGTAGGGGGAAGGGGATGACAGACCTCATCTGAACCATCTAAATCTGACCTAAGGACAACCTACATGAACATATGTTTACAGCTTATCTGGGGACAACTTACATGAACATGTCAGACATAATCTGACCCATTTACAGCTTATCTGGGGACAACCTACATGAACATGTCAGACATAATTTGACCCATTTACAGCTTATCATGGGACAACTTACATGAACATGACCGACATAATCTGACCCATTTACAGCTTATCTTAGGACAACGGGTCAACCTACATGAACCTGACAGGCATAATCTGACCCATTTATAGTTAATTAAGGGACAGCCTACATGAAGCCTACATGAAGATGACAAGATTAATTTGACTAATACAAAATTGATTGCAGGACGACCTTTATAAGCAGATGTTTTGTGTTGTACTGTTATCATTAGGAGAGGGTGGTAGACCATACCTTATCAATTCAATCAATCGTGGAAAAAGAAAACCAAACTACTTGAGAGAAAGAGTAAAGGATCCTGTCCTTCTATATCTCTTGACTGCATCAGATTTCCATCTACCCATACGTTGAAATGCATTTTTAGAAGAACCCAACCTAGCTGCATGAGTTGCTGCCCCAATACAAAAAGCATAACCTTTATAATTTTTTTATTCAAACCCATGAATGTAATACTTGCTTCTAAATGTTTTGAATCAAATGACTGTGAAACTGGAGTGCCATCAATAAACTGAAAAAGGGGTCCCCTTTGAATGTTTAAATTGGCACATATACTCAAAAAGGGCAAACACAGGAAAGAGTTCTTTTCAGATTGGGCCTCTAGGTAGATGGTAACTGACTGACCAGATTGATAGTTTTTGTGTGTGACATAAAATTAAACTTACAATTTTCAATTTTCCTTTCTCAGTTTCAAAATGTATGTTTGACCTTAAAAACACTTGATTCATAGATTGCAGTGTCCTAACAAATAATTCTCCCAATCTAAATTTTTTTTTAAATACTGTAAGAAACAATGCTCTTAAAAGAATTCGGTTATTCCAAATAGAGCTTCTAAGACGTATAGCTTCTATAACTTTTGTAGGAATTTCCCTCATTATTTGGAGTCTTGAGGCTGTTCCTTGGCATAATTTTTGACACCTTAACAATTTCTGAACAAAAAAAAATTCTGAGATGGGTCTGGCAAATTCAAAATTTTAAGAAAAATTAAATGGCCGAAACACGTGATGCCAATGTGCTTGGTGAATAATAATTGAGAAAGTCTGTCAGCGAGTACATTAGATTTTATTGAAACATGATAAGCTCTAAAGTGAATATTGCACTGCATTGCCACTAGTACAAGCCGACATAATAATTTCATGAGGTTATGTTCTCCAGATGTTTATTTATGACCTCTATTACTGCTTTATTGTCAAATAAGAAAAGTATTTTTTGTTTTGAAGCTTGTGCCCACATAATTCTAAATGCAATAACAATTGGAAAAAGTTCTTTGATGCATATTTGACATTGTATAAGGGCATCAGGCCATCTATCCGCAAACCATTTTGAACCCAAAACTACAGCAAAACTGTGTGACCCTGAGGCATTAGTAGGCAGATTTAGATGTTCTGAGGACATCCATTCTTTATTTAGGAGGACAGATTTTTCATGAAAATGATTTATGGTATATGACCAGGAAATATGACCAGGTAGCTAAGTCAGCTCTCGCTTCCCCGCTATCTTAGCATATCGTTTAGAATCATCAAAACCACATGTGAGATTGATTAAACGCCTTAAGAAGGCCCTACCAGGTACTACGACCCTCACATGCGAAGTTAAGAAGACTTATGTGCTGACTGTAATTCTTTCAATGAGACCTTTTTGCACTTTTTAAAAAAAAATTTCATATGGATGTCTGTATTCCATTATCCCAGTATCTACTTCTATCCAATAGATAATTATTTTAGTTGTAGGTGTCTGCATTTATTGCATCTTAAAAGGAACCTAATTTGCCTACATAAGAATATAAACTGGCTAGAACATACCTACACTTTGATGAATTTGGTGGGCCCAAAAAGGAAAAATTGTCCAGGATATGAGAGACCCCTGCTGCTTTAAAAATGTTTCCATTGTCCACTATAGTGCACAATTTAATGTTTCAAAATTTGACAACTGCTACTTGCTCCCATTGGTTCACATATATCATAATATTAAAATGAATTTTTTCAATGAAAACCTAATAGATGGTGATCTAGAGGGTGAATTGGAACTATTTGATGTCAGACTTTGGCATTAAAATATCTTGACCAAATTTTTTAACCAAACCTCCAACATTAATCCAATCACAGTGTACAGCAGAGAGCTCTTTTGGAATATTGGCATCATGGACTGGTCTTTTGGACAAGACAGGTCATGAATTATTCCGAAATTACCTGAATTACCTTTTGACAATAAACTTAGGGCCACAGTAGGGGTGATATAATAAAGTGATCTAATGGGGGTGCAAGTAATGGTCCAGCAATTTACCTTTTGCAGACCTGTTTCTGTGTGATCATTGATAATATTTGGGTGCTCCCTTGCTGATTTATGATTACTTAACATATCGGATATGATGGGGTCTGCAACACAACCCAGGCGAAAATCCTATTTAAAACCCTGCACTAAATAATTTGAAAAGAATCTATCATAATGAACTAGAAATTCACTTAATTTGTTTGGGTTGACTGGTGTTGGAAGTCAAAGACCCCCCAGTGGTTGTTGACGCTTTGGTTGTTGAATGCATTTTATGCATTTTGCTCATGAAAAAACAATATTTTAACAAATTTTGGGCTTCACTTGGGGATTTTTCCAAATAGATTGTTGTGAATATCAAAATCAAAGACGCATCTGTCCACTGATTAATGGACAGAGACGCCCTCGCCTTTGTTGCATTTAACTGTATTGTAACTGATCCGGCAGCAGTGTTAAAAAGATACTGGATCCTCTCACTGCTGCAGCAGCACACGCAAATCTAAATACTGATCTTCCCAGATTTTTTGTTTCATGCGTTGTGCTACTGCCGCACCAAGCGAAATCCCATCAATGTTGATATGCTATGTGCCATTTTTTGAGGTTGCTGGCTCACCTGAACTTAATAACTGATTGAGTAATTCTGATATATTGCTTGTAGCATCTTAAGAAGGTTCCTTCCACCAGGTTTGACACTTCACTCTGATTTTTTAGACTCTTTCCTCTTCTCCAGGTTTCATCTGGCCGTCTCTTTGGCATAATTAAAGCTGAAAGAATTCCATCTAGAATATAATTCATGACTATATATTTTAAGCAAACTACTTCATGTTTTTTCTGCTGTTATGTTGAAAGGTATCACCAACATTTTAGGTAATGACCTTTCATAATTGCATCCTTTGATAATAAAATGATGAAGATTTCAACAACAGTGGCTTCATAACTGTTACATTTTACTGATAAATCAAGGCATGGCTTTTTTTTATAAAGACTTGCTTTTGATCTTGTATTGAATAGATAACAGTTTAGTTATACCTTGAGACAGCCACATGACTTACCCAGTACTCACTGAGAACCAACTTTGATACAGCAACATGGAAAACTTTGACAACATGTATACTGCTAGTTCACATAGCGAACCAATAACTTTGAGACAGTAAAATGGAAAACTTTGACATCATGTATACTGCTAGTTCACATAGCGAACCAATAACTTTGAGACAGTAAAATGGAAAACTTTGACATCACGTATACTGCTAGTTCACATTGCAAACCAATAACTTTGAGACAGTAACATGGAAAACTTTGACATCATGTATACTGCTAGTTCACATTGCGAACCAATAACTTTAATACAGCAATTAACATGGAAAACTTTGACATATGTATACTGTAAGTTTATCCTGCGAACAATAACTTTGAGACATTAGCATGGAAAATTTTGACATCATGTTCTGCAGGTTTTCATGTAGTAATATATATCTAAAAGAAGTATATAATATTTTTTTTTACTTGAATGTGTAGAACAGAAATCTTTCTAAATATCTTACTAGACATTTGACTCTTGTCCTATACATATGCATCCATTAATTTCCATGATTTATGCTCATATATCATGTATATCATTATATCAAACTTCAAATTAATTTATACTGGCCTTCGCCTCCTGCAAGAGTTGACCACCGCATCTTTGATACTATTGAGGTTTTGGCCATAGGTACTGGATCGGTACTGCATGATTTTGTAGATAGGTGAACTCCATCAGGCACTGTAGGTTAGTCCCAGAACTCTTACAATCTTTGTGGGGGGTCGAAGAAAAGTTCATTACCTCCGTTTTGAAAAAGGCAAATGTCAGGGGCTGTGGAGAAAGTACAAAGTGTTCACAATGTCGCCAAACCCTTAACAATTAACCCACATTGGCCACGGATCAACAATGAGAATCCATTTCGGTCAAAACAAAGATTTTTGTATCACATATTGTCTTTCATATACTTGTCCATCCTTCTAATGTACGAATGGCCGATTAGCGCAACCCTCGTCGTGTCCGCTATTTTAAAACACCCCCCATGTACCCAGGCTCCGATGGAGTCGAAAAACAGTCACAAAGCGAATCCGAAATATCATCACTTACATATGATATCAACTGTGCATAAAGTCCTATGCACTGCTAATCTACTGATTCTTAAGCATTGATCAAGATGAATAATCCGAAATCGTTATGTTTTTCTTACAGAAAAAGGTGTGTACAAACACTTGCAGCATCCACCAGCGATAACAATCGCGTGATATCTCTGAAGTTAGCTAACGACTAATCAACGCAAAGCCCCAAAACCTGAGACTATGGATTACATAACGTCCTATCTCTGAAACCTGATATATACATAAAATATACTACAATCACTACATTCTAACCACAGAAATGGAAAATTACATATATATGCATAAATCATATTATTATCAATAATATTACATTATATATTCTGATTCCTTGCGTTTTCTTCTACCGGAATCAGCAAAAATCTGAATTTGTGATTTTTATGTCATAAGACCCCTTTTTTCATACACTGGCTCAGATGATGTCGTCAGTTTCATTTGTCGAAATTCCGAGATAGGAAAAATCAAGGAAATAAATTATACATGTGAACTCACGTCGAATGTACAGTTGAATTTTGGAAAATTTATTAATGTTCTCCCTAAAGTCACTGTTTTCATGTACAGTGTAAATACATGTATATCGATCGCTGCATAAACAACAATGATCGATCCCCAATCTTATTACTTTATTGGAATATACAAGGGTCGGGGCTTATGGCGGCGAGATTAAAGCGGGGTCCGCTTCACGCATCAGTGCGTAAATCGGTCCCAGAAAGCGAACGCCGGGTTCGCTCTAGCGGACCCAGAGCTGACCCCCGAGCCAACGCGGAGCGAACCGGGAGCGCACCCAAGGTGCACCCAGAGCGGTCCCAAAATTCTGAAAGCGAACCCGAAGCGGACCCCGAGCGAACCTGGGGTCCGCTCCGGGTTCGCTCTGGTGTTAGGTTGTGTCCGGTCGATACTGTATGTCTTCCCAGAGGGGTTTTTGTTTAGCTTTGACCAATCTTATTACTTCCGTTAGATCTGAGTCTTTATTTTTAAAGCCTTAATACTATTCACTGGTTTGTCATTTTCTAGAAGTATTCTATTTTCTTCTTGTCTTGAAGGGCTTATCCCAGTGGGTGGAGAGTTTCCCCGAGACCTTTTAGTAATAGCAGAGTTTCCAGGTACAAAACTATTTATGTTAGGACTAGCAGTTAGATCATTTTGTTTGATTACAGAAATCATTTCCCTATTTACTTGGCTTTGGTTTCCATTGGGAGGTTCATTTTGCAAGTGTTGATCGAATGAAAATTTGTCTTCTGCTTTACTACAATGCTTATAGTCTAAATCTCCCATGAGACAAGGTCTGCGGGACAAAGCGTCCGCATTATTATGAGTGCGACCTATCCTGTATTCAATTTTGAAATTGCATGAAGACAAAAATTCGAACCAACGTGCTATTTTGCCCTCTGTTTTTTCGAAATTTAACAACCAAGTTAAGAACCCATGATCCTTTCTTACTTTGAATGTCTTCCCATATAAATAGTGGTGAAAGTGCTTTATTGAGTTTACACTAGCTACATGTAGTAATTCCCTTCTAGTGACACAATAACGACGTTCAGCAGCGCTGAATGTCTTGCTGTAATAACTAATGACTTTTTCTGCTCACCCCTGCTCTTGGGAAAGAACGGTTCCCAAACCTATGTTAGAGGCATCAGTATATCTAAAATGAAAAGCCTTCTTCATTAGGATAGGAAGGAATGGGAGAATTAGTTGATGCTAGCCTTAGCTTGTCAAATGCTACATTGCAATCATTATCGCAATTCTGACACCAATGTTGCCGTTCCGGGGTTTTCTTCCTTGAGACAACTTGTAGGTCTCCCAATTCTGTATATTGGACAAAAAGAACTATGAGTCAGTATTGAAGTGCATAAAAATTTATTATTGCTTGTTGTATTTAATTTGCACGATCTCTTTGAATGATTATTCTTATTTCTAACTCCCATAGAAATATTATTTCTCTCCCAGAATTGGAATAAAATATTCTGAAATGGGAGAATTATGTTTAGGGAATTTTATATAAATTTAAAAAAGCATAAAGGTATGTATCTTTCCAAAATATTGGGAGTCATTGGCAAAACAATTATATTATACATGTAGTCAGATATAGTTATGAGAGAGTTATTTTTTACCACCCACAAATTTTCTCCCACAGACCAATTCAATTTGAATATTAAAAATTAATATTGAAATATGATAAAAAATTCACCGGCTTCCAAAAATTAATTCATTATGTAATAGTAATTACCCAGCGACTATCACCCCCAGACATCCTGGCGATGCGATGATTACAGAGGAATTATCTAGCTCTATTCTACTCTACTCTGAATGTCGGTCGATTTGTGCTGGCTTATATTAGCATCTGGCTCGATTGTCGTGACGTCACGACAAAGTGAAAATACCCGCCATGTTTGTTGTTTTTATGATGCCATGCTGATCGAACCTACGAAAGGAAACAAGCACCCTAAGGCGCGGTTAATTACTGTGGGAAACATTGATAATACTTATCGCTGATGGACTTTGTAAGCATAAATAAAACAATCATGAACAATATTAAAGCGTGACTTGGGAATGTAAGATGTCGAGGAAATTCGGGCGTCACTAATTAATGACCTCGTCCCAATTCTAAACTTGGTAAAGATAATGTTGTTGATGAAATTAAACATACAATAAATTAAACATTAATTTGTCGCTTTATAGTCCAGTGTATTGTAGGGAGTTTGTGTTTAACTTGTACTATGTATTTCCACACAAAATGTTATTCATAGTAACGGGAATATTTACGGAACCGTAAGAAAATTTTTCAGTAATGATAGAATGAGCTTATTATCCAATTACATTTAAAATTCTTCTTAAGAACTATATGGACAGGAAAGATAAAACTTATGGGGAATTATGCTCAGGTAGTGTGAATTTAAGTTCAAATCATCATCCCGGGGATAGGGTGGTGCCACAATTGCTGATCAAAGTTTTACATCGTAAAACTTATAGGAGAACTCTTTAAACATCATCTTCTCAAGGGTCAAGAAATATGAAACTTATGCTGAATCATCCTGAGGTATTGTAGATTCAAGTTTCTTCAAATCATGATCCCCTGAGGTAGGGTGGGACCACAATGGCCTATCAAAGTACTACATAGGAATATATAGGACAAATCTATTAAAAATCTTCTACTCCATTACTTCAAAGTCATGATTAGTGATATTTAAATGGAAGAAGTGTAGAAATAAATTTGTTCAGATCATAACCTCCAAAAATAGGGAAGGGTCTCAACGGTGGATCAAACATTTACATAGGAAAATAAAGAGAAAAATCCCAGGAGCAGACAAGCTATGTTATTTAAACAATAAAATGCTTTCTTTGTTTGTTGTTACTGGAATGAACGGAAGCAGCTGTTGCAGAAAAAATACATAACCCGCGTAAGCGGGTTATGTAAATTTTTTCTGCAATAGCTGCGACCGTTCATTCCAGTAACAACAAACAAAGAAAGCATTTTATTGTTTATATTTATATCTGTTTAAATAATCAATTAAAGTAAGACTAAAAAGATTAATTATTGTATTAATGATGCGAACGTCTTTATACGTTTCATTGATGGGACAGCCACTGATTTAAGAAATCTGTACAGGCGACCTGCCTACTGTAGTTTATGCAGTGATGAACGCAATGGTGTTTCTTAAGAAATAAAGGAGAAAATATTCAATGGATGTAAATATAATGACATATAAGCATATTCATGTATTGCAGATTTAAATTTGTTCAAATCATGACCTTTTGGGGGTAGGGAGAGAAACAACGGGAATCCGATTCAAATTATCACGAAGGAATATATACAAACCAAATGTTTAAAAAATCTTTAAAATTCTCTTTCTCAAGAACAACGAAGTTACCGTATATCCGATTTTTTCGCGATGATCTATTTGTCATATTTTTTGCAATCATTTTTAATTCGCAAAATATAAAACACGCAGAAATTATGTCAGCTATAATGTGACATAAAACATAATCATTTGAACAAATCGTCAATCCTAAAAAATAACTTACGCAAAATATAATCAGTACTACTCTACCCCTTTTTCGCAAAATTTCGAAAACGCGAAAGAAACGGATAAACGGTATAAGCTGTATTGATGTGGAGGCATTCTGAAAAAAAATTAAAATTGAAGACCCCTCTCATTTAACTTTCAATTCTGATCTGAGATTTGTGCCTTTTTCAGCCTTTGTGCTCAAGTGAGCGATGTGGCCAATGAGCCTCCTCGTGTTTTTTGTTATGTCATTTTTTTTGCTCGATGAAAACTTCTCAATGAAGAAAAATCAAAGATGAATTTGAAAATGAAACTTAAAATACTCAGTATATACATAAACTTAATAAACGCTTTAAAAAACGATTTGCATTATTCATTTCAAGGAATTGTAATAAATTGTTACATTTTATATGTTCATAAGTGTTGATCTAAATATGAAAAGAAATAACCTTCGCGTTTTTTAACTAGGTGTATGTAAATGGATAAATAAACAAGTGAAAGAATATATACACAATGTCTGAGGCTAGCTTATCAGTTAAATCTGAATAATATGCTTGTTGTTGCAGATAATTGTATATAAGCAATGATTTTTAATTAAATTCTTATTACCTTGATTATCCAGCAAATTCTTTTTACACCTCGTACTCGGTGTGTTCCCGTTTTGCACACATTTGGTAATTAGGTAAAGAACAATAGGTGTGAAGTGTGTTTTGATAGCAGTTATAGTCTTATTTCTGGTTTGGATTTACCTGGATTTACCCGTGAATACCTGATTTAGCTTAATATATCCTTAAGAGGTTTAATACAATTTTATAAGCATTTTATTAATTTGATTATATTAAATAAATTATTAATATTTGTTTAGTATTAATTAATTAAGTCCAATTTCTTTTAAAAAAAAGAAAACCATTCAATCTTGATAATATTCTTAAAGAATTAAAGATATAACATATAATAAAGAAAAAAGTGAATAAAAATTAATTTGAAAATAATGCCCAAGCCAAGAACATGTTAAGATCATCAGATAATCACATACATTAACTTTGTGTTTATTCTCTTATTTTCTCACTATAAGCTCACCTTTCACATACTTACTAAGTATGGTATATATAGACTATAGCAATTAAGTAATTATCTCACCTGGTCCAATTCCCGTTTTCACACATTTTTTAATTACTTGTAATTCAAATGTGTGAAAAACGGGAACAAACCCTCGTACTCAAAGCATCCCAAATTATTAGGTGGAATTTATTTGCAAAAGGGAAAGGACATATAAATCACTTTTTTGGCTGAAAAAGATTATGAAGGAAGCTAAGGGAGGTAATTCAATTTTTATAACAGTCGAAACTATTTGAGGGCATAAAATTAATTTAAAAAATCAAACCCTAACTTGATTTTTCGGAAATATACCCGGTATTTTTTTATATCTTAACTTTAAAGATATCAATTTATTCTTCAAGGAACCTATGTGTGTGCCATTACGTTGCCACTGAAATCTCTTTTTTTTTCATGTCCCATTCATGAGAAATTATTCTGTTAAAAATCAACAAGAAAAATCCATAGCTTCCAAAATGTCAGTAATTGTACATATTTAAGCAGAATCTGTACCACTTACGAAAATGTGTGAAACTTGATTGTACTCAAACATTATCCTTCAAAAAGCATATTTCTTTTTTATTACCCCCGCGTGCATAATAATGTGTCATTATTCATACTTTACGTGATTTTCCAAAAAACACGAAAATGTGTGAAAGGTGATAATTATTCAAAAGTTACAAACATTACTCAATTTTTGTAATGTCAACGTCATATCTTATTTTAATTGATAAATAACAAAAAACACTTACCAATTAATTTCCCATAGAACTCTGCACATACCTTACACCCTCCCAGTAATTTAACTAATTCCCTTTCTTATAAATCTCTGATAATATTTGAAAGTTCGTTCTAAGCACTTACTAAAAACACGGAAAAAATATACTTGCCGTGGCGTTTATAGGTCAAATTTGCAGTTATTTAGAATTGACCTCCATCGGCAGTAAATGACACCCTGCCCAAAATATCAATCCCCACTCCAACAATCTCCTATGGTATTTTTATATTTTCTGTAATATTCCTACATTCCATCATTTATTTCAAACATTAATACTTTTACTTTAAAATGAAAATATTAACATACCTGAATTCAGCCAATCAGGTAAATCCTACCCATTTAATACTCTGCTTCATCTTGTTCAACCAGGAAATGATGTAAACTTCCGGTGAATTGGTACTCTTTTTTCTATACTTACATATTTACCTATCCCAGAATTAGTCAATTTTGTAATTTTTAAAGACCTTATACTTACCAATATATATGTGTGAAATTTGAGGCCTGTCACGTTAGTGTAAACTTTGACCATCTTAATGAATGACTACTCCCTGCTGCAAGTACTATTCCAGTGAGTGAAAAACTTTCATTCCTGCGATGAGATGTGGATACAGTTGTGACTCTAATAAATAAAATAATTATAAATTCACATGATTTTGTTTTTTGGAGTTAATATAATGATATAAACTCACATTTGTTTCAAGTTTTTCACAGGGGTTGATTCTACCCAGAATAAGAAAAAAGCTCCAAAATTTGATAAGTCATAGCTAATTAAGCAAAATTGAAAGGTTTTAAAAAGACGGAAATAGAATTTTTTATGCTTATGCAAAGGAAATTATATAAGACTCTGATATACTAATAATTGATTCTTATCTAATCCGTCCTGTTGCTTAAGTACTTACAAAAAAGCCCAGCCCCCCCCCCCCCCCCCCCCCCCCCCCCCCCACCCCCCTGAGTGAAAGACACTTAGAGAAATAGCATGTCCCCCTATTATATATGTTTACAATTAATTCTGACAATAGAAAAATCAATCTTTTTGAAAACAAATCAAAGTTCAGTATCTGATAGTCTTATACAGTGCAACCATCAGCTACATAATTGAATTTCATGCTTTGAAAAGGGGAATTCAGATTAATTTGTAAACAATCAAGAAATGCAATAATTGACTTCAAACCCAAAAATGTACTACACATTAAGAGGCTGGAAAGTAAATAAATAAAAAATAACCCTGCTGATCAGACACCAAGATCCCCTGGGTCCAAGGAAGCTGAAAGATGAAAGTCCTCTATAGTGTTCAAATGAAAATGAATCAATAAAGTTAGTCAAACTAAGCATAAGTAATAAAGAAAACAGCAATATTTTTCAAGTTCCCTATAGAATTACTAAATTACATATCTTTTCCATTGATGAAAAAAATGGATCTGTCAAGGTGTTTTACAATATTACTTGTAATCACATGTAAATATTAGAAAAGTCAAATGTGATACATGTATTTCAATGCCATTCCAATAATTTGAAAAAAATACAATATTACTTGTAATCACATGTAAATATTAGAAAAGTCAAATGTGATACATGTAGTTCAATGCCATTCCAATATTGATGAAAAAAATCACCCCGAAGCCTAAGGTCACAATAATTAAAATGTTGTCATGTTTTCACATGAACACCACTAAAATTTACATGCCAAATAAATCTGGTTAACAGGACTAAGGGAAATAACTCTAAGTAATTAAAAAGTCACCATCCTAAAGCAGTAGAAAATGAGTTGCACACAGAGTCACCCTGCTGAAACTACAAAGAGCAAAAAAGGGAAAACATAAACCTTTGTGTAGCTACAATATAGAAATAACAAAACTACAAATTGATCATCCCGCAGTTCAAGGGAAGGAATCCACTTTTATGACCACATATATTAAATTTTTCGACATGAGATGTCAATATTTAAGAGGCTGGAAAGTAAATAAATAGAAAATGCCCTCCTTTCACATGTTCGTTCATTTGACACCACAATAGGGAGAGAGTACCAATTAATTTCCCATAGAACTCTAAATGCACTTTTAAGAGCCAAATAAATCACTCGAAAAGATACCAGACGTGCTAAGTCGAAGAAACTAGATAATAATTAACACCAGGTCACCATCCTACACTTCCATAATGTACGCATATATAGCAAACTAAATAAACACACAGTCACATGTACATGCAAAATACATACATAAATTTATGTATACATACAAACATCATCATAAGAGCAATTTGATACATTTTCTTAACTTACATTTATATGTGTGAAATTTGGCCATGTCAACGGTACAGTGATTTACTAATGTCTGGTTAACTAAGGGAAATCTCTAACAAGTACCCATGTCTAAAAAGGAAAACCCAAATCACCTCTATACCCTAATTCAATTCCAGAAAAATAAATGATTCAAATTTTTTCAAATTTTCTCTCCAAAATTTCTTCAATATTCAAATTACTAGTTAAAAATAACTTTTCATAACTTTTGGTTCACTTTACATTTTAAAAATTTGAATCTCTATAGGGAGAGAGTACCAAACCATTAATTTTTGATACATTTTTGTAAACATATCAAGAACTCTACACATTAAGAGGCTGGAAAGTAAATAAATAAAAAAATACAATATTCAAATTACACCCTCCCAGTAATTTAACTAATTCCCTTTCTTACAAATCTCTGATAATATTTGAAAGTTCGTTCTAAGCACTTACTAAAAACACGGAAAAAAAATATACTTGCCGTGGCGTTTATAGGTCAAATTTGCAGTTATTTAGAATTTACCTCCATCGGCAGTAAATGACACCCTGCCAAAAATATCAATCCCCCCTCCTACAATCTCCCCTGGTATTTTTATATTTTCTGTAATATTCCTACATTCCATCATTTATTTCAAACATTAATAGTTTTACTTTAAAATGAAAATATTAACGTACCTGAATTCAGCCAATCAGGTAAATCCTACCCATTTAGTACTCTGCTTCATCTTGTTCAACCAGGAAATGATGTAAACTTCCGGTGAATTGGTACTCTTTTTTCTATACTTACATATTTACCTATCCCAGAATTAGTCAATTTTGTAATTTTTAAAGACCTTATACTTACCAATATATATGTGTGAAATTTGAGGCCTGTCACGTTAGTGTCTTAGAAACTTTGACCATCTTAATGAATGACTACTCCCTGCTGCAAGTACTATTCCAGTGAGTGAAAAACTTTCATTCCTGCGATGAGATGTGGATACAGTTGTGACTCTAATAAATAAAATAATTATAAATTCACATGATTTTGTTTTTTGGAGTTAATATAATGATATAAACTCACATTTGTTTCAAGTTTTTCACAGGGGTTGATTCTACCCAGAATAAGAAAAAAGCTCCAAAATTTGATAAGTCATAGCTAATTAAGCAAAATTGAAAGGTTTTAAAAAGACGGAAATAAAATTTTTTATGCTTATGCAAAGGAAATTATATAAGACTCTGATATACTAATAATTGATTCTTATCTAATCCGTCCTGTTGCTTAAGTACTTACAAAAAAGCCCAGCCCCCCCCCCCCCCCCCGAGTGAGAGACACTTAGAGAAATAGCATGTCCCCCTATTATATATGTTTACAATTAATTCTGACAATAGAAAAATCAATCTTTTTGAAAACAAATCAAAGTTCAGTATCTGATAGTCTTATACAGTGCAACCATCAGCTACATAATTGAATTTCATGCTTTGAAAAGGGGAATTCAGATTATAATTTCTTTGTAAACAATCAAGAAATGCAATAATTGACTTCAAACCCAAAAATGTACTACACATTAAGAGGCTGGAAAGTAAATAAATAAAAAATAACCCTGCTGATCAGACACCAAGATCCCCTGGGTCCAAGGAAGCTGAAAGATGAAAGTCCTCTATAGTGTTCAAATGAAAATGAATCAATAAAGTTAGTCAAACTAAGCATAAGTAATAAAGAAAACAGCAATATTTTTCAAGTTCTCTATAAAATTACTAAATTACATATCTTCTCCATTGATGAAAAAAATGGATCTGTCAAGGTTGGAATGCATGTTTTACAATATTACTTGTAATCACATGTAAATATTAGAAAAGTCAAATGTGATACATGTATTTCAATGCCATTCCAATAATTGATGAAAAAAATCAGAAGCCTAAGGTCACAATAATTAAAATGTTGTCATGTTGAAATTCTACATGTCTGGTTAACAGGACTAAGGGAAATAACTCTAAGTACAAAAGCTGGAAAGCAGTAGAAAATGAGTTGCAAAGAGTCACCCTGCTGAAACTACAAAGAGCAAAAAAGGGAAAACATAAACCTTTGTGTAGCTACAATATAGAAATAGCAAAACTACAAATTGATCACCCCGCAGTTCAAGGGAAGGAATCCAGATGACCACATATATTACCGACATGAGATGTCAAGACAGAAAATGCCCTCCTTTCACATGAACACCACTAAATGCACTTTTAAGAGCCAAATAAATCACTCGAAAAGATACCAGACGTGCTAAGTCGAAGAAACTAGATAATAATTAACACCAGGTCACCATCCTACACTTCCATAATGTACAATGTACGCATATATAGCAAACTAAATAAACACACAGTCACATGTACATGCAAAATACATACATAAATTTATGTATACATACAAACATCATCATAAGAGCAATTTGATACATTTTCTTAACTTACATTCCTCCTTTGGCCATGTCAACGGTACAGTGATTTACTAATTTCTATCCTCTCTAACCCCCCATGTCTAAAAAGGACCCAAATCACCTCTAACCCTAATTCACCAGAAAAATAATTCAATTTTTTTCTAAATTTTCTCTCGAATGTCTTCAATATTCAAATTAATAGTTAAAAATAACTTTTCATAACTTTTGGTTCACTTTACATTTTAAAAATTTGAATCTCTATAGGGAGAGAGTACCAATTAATTTCCCATAGAACTCTGCACATACCTTACACCCTCCCAGTAATTTAACTAATTCCCTTTCTTATAAATCTCTGATAATATTTGAAAGTTCGTTCTAAGCACTTACTAAAAACACGGAAAAAATATACTTGCCGTGGCGTTTATAGGTCAAATTTGCAGTTATTTAGAATTGACCTCCATCGGCAGTAAATGACACCCTGCCAAAAATATCAATCCCCCTCCTACAATCTCCCCTGGTATTTTTATATTTTCTCTAATATTCCTATATCCATCTTTTACTTCAAACAATATTTTTACTTTGAAATGAAAACATTAACGTACCTGAATTCAGCCAATCAGGTACACCCTACCCATTTAGTACTCTGCTTCATCTTGTTCAACCAGGAAATGGTGTAAACTTCCGGTGAATTGGTATTACAATCTGTCAACGAAATGCCAAGATTTTTGACAAAACTTACTTTCACATATTGCATCATAAATTATGAATGTAAAACTTCTATATTCGTCTTTAACATGTTAAATAAAAGTTTATTTATGAGAATTAGAATCAGATATCGCTTTTTCACCTAAGGGAATATTTCTCGGCAGGATATTACGAACGTGAAAAATTTTTTTAATGCATTGCCGATAAACATCAACATGATTTACTTTTCACAGACAAACAACTTGCAGTATTAACACATACAAAGAAATGTGTGTTAATCTTCTTGTGGACAATTTTAATCAACATTTGAAAAAAAAATCACGTCCCTCCGCTTCCGTACTACTTTTTAGACGTTGACAGATGTATAAGTGGAACGATAACTCTGGGTAGAGATTGTCTTTTTCTATATGATGCACGATTTTCTGCTACCGGAACTGATTTGAGAAATCTAACTAACGATAGAATTGATGGAGTTCAAAATTCCGGAAAAGTTCACTACATCTTCCGGTAATGGTATGGAAATCATTTCCCTTAATTCCAAAGTTAAGATGTCTTAACTTTTTAGATACAAAATGATATCCTATATTTAATGTTTCCCCTAGAATAGGATAACCGTTGCGTTTCGGTATAATAGTAAAAAAGAGAAAAATCAATAAACTCAGTTTAGGGAAACATAATAAGAAATCAAGTAAAACCAAAATGTTCCCCAAATTCGTCTGAGGAGCATAAAAGGTACTCCTGTAATGGAATCTAAAACAATAGGTCCAAGGGTCATATCGCCTACCTTAGCACATCGGCTAGGAAAACGCACAAATCAGATCAGAATTGAAAAGGGGGTAGGGGAAGGGGGCTTGAATTCTAATACTACTTGAGAATGCCTCCATTGAGAATACAGCACATAACTTCTTATTAAAGAAAGTTCCTGAGAAAAAGATTCCTATAAATTTTTTAAATATTTTATTTGTATAAATTACTTTGCAGTGATTTAAATTTGACTCCCATTCATTCCCCTCACTACCCCAAAGGGTACTCATGATCTCAACAAATTTAAACCTTCAATACATGAGGATGCTTACAAATCAATATGACTTAACTTATATCGGTAGCTTTTCTGTTATTGAGAATTTCCCTTTATTTTCCTTTGTAAAACTTTGATCTACCATTGAGACCCTTCCGTACCCTTGGAGGTTATGAGTTGAACAAAATTAATTCTTCACTACCTGAGGACGCTTCCATATAAATATCACTAAGCATGGCTTTGCTATTATTTAGAAAAAAAGATTTTTCAGAATATATTTTAATATAAAAATTGGATCCCTCATTGTGGCCCCACCCTATCCCTGGGGGTCATGATTTGAACAAACTTAAATTTACACTACCTGAGGATGCTTCCACATGAGTTTCATCTTTTATGACTCAATGGTTCTTGAGAAGAAGATTTTTAAAGATTTTCCCTTTATACTCCTATGTAAAACTTTGATCGGTCACTGTGATCCCTACTTACCCCCGGGGTGATGATTTGAACAAACTTGAATGTACACTATCTGAGGATGACTCAATATGAGTTTCATATTTCCTGTACTAATGGTTCTTGAGAAGATTTTTAAAGATTTTTCCTATATATTCCTATGTAAAACTTTGATTGGCCATTGAAGCCCCGCCCTACCCCCGGGGGCCATGATTAGAACAAACTTGAATGTACACTACGTGAGGATAATTCAACGAAAGTTTTATCTTTCATGTCCCAATGGTTCCTGAGAAGATTTTTAAAGATTTTTCCTATATATTCCTATGTAAGACTTTGATCGGCCATTTTGGCACCACCCTTGCCCAGGGGTCATGATTTGAACAAACTTGAATCTACACTACCTGAGGACGTTCCACATGAGTTTCATCTTTCCTGGCCAAGTGGTTCTTGAGAAGAAATTTATTTTAAAATTCCATTAATTTTTCACTAATTTATAATTATCTTCCTTTGGAAGAGGATGTGTCCCCTCATTTGAACAAACTTGAATTCTCTTTACCCATGAGATACTTTGTGGCAATCTTGGTTGAAATTGGTCCGGTGGTTCTTGAGAAGAAGATAAAATGTGAAAATTTACAACGACGACTACAACGACGACAGACAACGGACAAATTTTGATCAGAAAAGGTTACGTGAGCCTTCAGCTAAGGTGAGCTTAAAAGGAAAACCTGAGAGAGTAATGCACTTCCCTGAAGGAATGATTCACAGGTTTGTTTTGAAAATAAACTTTGACTCAAATTTCGCATGTCATTGAGTGAATTCGTCTCTTTTGACAAAACACTTTTGTTTACATTAACAAATTATGTAATAGAATGAATTTCTCATATGTTTACCTTCACTGTGCGACCAGCAAGTCGCTAACCTCTGACACGGAGTTTTCTTAAATTTTAAAATTCCAGACTGGCATTGAATTCTTTGAGGAGAAGTTTTAATTTAAAATGCCAACTGCACTTACCAAAATGATTTTGTGAATTGATACTTTGTTTTCCTTTTGCTGTATGTTGCACTTAACATGACATTTTAAAGTGATACATGTATTGCATTTTTAAAAATATTTCATAAAGGAAGGGTTTAACTCTGAGTTAATGTGTCGTTTATGTTTTGCACTGTAATGCATTTTTAATGCTGAACATGAATGCGTCCACCATTTTTGTTCGCATTCTTGCTATATCTGCAGACCCAGATAATTATACGTTCAAAGGACAGGACTTAGTAACTGTGTAATCAGTCGACGCCGATGCAGAAGGATGTATGCTGCACAGCACTCGATAGCAAAAATAATAGCATAGTAATTTGTCTAGTGCAGGGCAGTAAGTTACCAAAGAAACTTACAATTATAATTGTACAGGTCGGTGCAGTTTACAAACAAACGCAGATACACGTAACTGCAATAAAATGTAAACAAAAACATATTGAAAGATGAACAGCATGAACACGGGTGGCCCTTCCACGCCGATACCCGTGACAATTAAGCAGTCAGGTGTTATGAATGCGAAGAGTATACCTTGGTGTTGATGTATCGTAGATAATGATATTAAAAAATCGGTGATTTTATTTTGAATTTAGATAGCAAATATTACCTTAATGTTTGATTAATCTCGTGTTTTACTTTTCTAGTTCATATACACCATACTTAGTATATAGCTTTTTAACTCTTTTTGAAAACTTTTTATACGGCCCCTTATTTATCGAAGTACAGAGTACGAGTCCGAGCTCGTGGCGCTTTTAGCTGGAAATGTCTAATAGGAACTATAAGACAAATCATTCATACCATGGTTTTCTTTGATGCAAAAGAACTCCATTGCTTTATGCGTGTTTTTATCGGTCCCATCACTGTGACAAATTTTGCCTCGCCCCTAACTATTTGCATATGAAAGATTTCATTATGCTGGTCTCAACTATTGCCTAGAATTAAGAATTAAAAGGGTCTTTCTGGAGAATTCTAAATTCTTTGTTGCTGCATTTAAAAGCTGGATGTTTGCCAGGGACACACAGTGCATTCGTTATTTAACGAAATTGTTTTCCCTCATATTATGCCAAAGGACTTAATTAATTCCATTTTTCTGCAAAGAGTTCTCAATACTGGTAAGTTTTTTTTTCAAGTTTTGGTATTTTGTGTTTTAGTAAGTATTTTTGATAATAAAACAAATAGGACTTTATGTAACCCTAGTGATCTGGCTAGACTGCCGCAATAGTTGAAATATAACAAACAATGTATACTGAGTGAGAATTGTCATTTATTTAATGACAATAAGTATATAACACAGGTAAAGTTAAGGGAAGATCACCGGGATATTTCCTGAGTACAAAGAACAATAAATTTGGCAACGGTATCTCCCCTGTTGCAAACAAACATTACTTTGGCAAAAATATTTTGACAAATAAAAAGTATATAAACCACAAAGTTGTCAAAACAAAAAGCTGCCACCAAAAGCAAACTGTTTTCCCATTCTCTCAAATGATATAAGCTATAAAAATCGTTTTTCTTAATTATTTCTATGTCCGAAAAGATAATTGTTTTTTATCGAAACAAATTAAGTATTGAAAAAGTTCACACATGTACCTTTTAAACTGAGGAAATAAAAGTATAAGTCTGACAACTTGGTATTTTTGGTAGTCATTGCTATTCATGAATAACAAAAGTTATTGTTTGTTTTTTATGTAATTTTTTAAAAAAGGTTCTCTGTAGATTCTTTTTCGAACCTTCGTATTAATAAAAAAGGAATAAAAGATTTTTTGAGAGCACCGACAATTAATTTCCTGTCTTGTTCTAAGTTTGTTTGTTTTTTTTCATTTTCACATATTTAGGTAGCTTATTACTAGATCTTTGATAAATCAAACTTTCAAATAGTTGTTAAGGTAATTCCACCCTCGTATGATGTCATAGATATTTGCAAAAACTGTTATTAATTAAAATTTACACCCAATATAACAATATCTTTTGAAAGAATGTTTTTTCAGTAGGTTTGATGATAGATATTGAAAAGTAAAAAAAAAATTTAAAATGTATATATTTATTTTTTAATCAATTTTTCGATCTTTCAAAAATGCTAACTAGGGCAACAAGTATTTTATAAGTAGCAAGTATTTCGGAACTTTCAGCATCAAAGTTATGTATTTGAATCAGTTTTTACATGATTTTTATAATACTGTTGACAAAAAGATGTACAATTTTTAATGTTGACATATACAGCTCAACACTCTTTTTAAACTCAAAAATCAAGGTCACATTGTTATAATGTAAAATTGTGTAACATGACAATAAAATATATTTTTAAAATGATTTATAACTTAATTTTGATCATATTCCATTCCTTTAAACATAATTCACACATAATAATAGGTAGGATTTTTATATACTCTTTGATGATATATTATGAGAGTTTCCAAATGTTTTTTCATGGTTTCTCGTCAAATGCAATCATCTTTATATCCGTTAATTTTAAAGCATACTCTTGCCTTGCCTTTATACAGAAACAGTGCAGTTCATGTAACCTCTGTATTTTCTATACATTTTCTGTACATTTATATGACACAAAGGCGCAAGATGGAAGAAGTATTTCTCATCTGTTTTCAATGTTTTTTGACTGGTTTCAATGTTAAAAGATGGCATTTTTCAGATACCTTCCAACGCAAAATGTGAAATTTTCAAAGTAAATGTAATTTTCTTTACAAAATTTACAATTTACTATGTTGAAGATATTATTATCCTATCCTTTCACATAATTTCTTCATGCATTTTTGTCATTTTTTGGCGCTGCATTTCTACAAAACAAAGAGAAGTATGGAAAATGTGCGAAGAACCTAGAAAAATACTCATCTATAAATAATAAATTTGAACATTTCAATCAAAACGTTTCAAAGAAAGTTCGATTAATTAATTTGTAAATACCTATGGTAGAACCATACACATTTAGCATCACACAATTTATAAAATAATTTCTTTTTAGCTCATTGACATTCAAATCTCTAGATAATGATTGTAGAGAATATGCATCTTAAACGTAAAATATTTAATAATATAACGAGTGTGTCTCGTACTGAAACTCGATAATTTTAAGTTTTATTGCAAGAACAATGTGACTTTAATTTGTGCGAAAATCCATGTGAGCTTAAAAAGTGCGTTGAACTGTACTTCTGTATATACAGTCCCTGAAACGTTCTACTTTCCCATTTTCCCGTTCACTCACCGTTCGTTCACCGTTCGTTCAGCGTGCGTTCACTGTTCGTTCAGCGTGCGTTCACCGTTTGCTCTCCGTTCACAGTTTTGCTTTCACCGTTCACCGTGCGCTCGCGTTCACCGTTCACAAAACGTTCACCGTTCGCTCTTCGTTCCGTTTACTTTGCGTTCACCTTGCGTTCACCGTTTACTTATCGTTCAGTCTTCATTGTCATTCTTTTACTGCTTATTAAGGAAAAATAAGAAGATTTTTTTTTGATACAACAGATATCTGAGAATGGAGGGTCTCTCTCTCTCTCTCTTTCTCGTACATTTCTCTCTCTTCAATAAAAACTATGACAGCACATTACTTATTTGGTTTTCACTCCCCTTTCGCTTTACGTTCGTTCACGGTTCAGGTGGGAAAGTAGAACGTTTCAGGGACTACCGTATAAGTGGAAATTTTAACGGGACGCAAATTTAGCGATTTTTCCTTAATATGTAGTAACTTATTTTTAGCGAGAGGTAATTTTAGCGACTTTAAAATGCTTACTAAAGCAGCTATTACAAATAAAATGCAATTAATTTTTAGCGGTATTCAATTTTAGCGATCTCATGATCCTTGCAAATGTCAAAACTAAATCCTCGCTAAAAATTCTACTTATACGATATAATGTCTCCAGTCTTAAATGATATGGCAATTTATATCTTTTTGCAGTAATTGGTAAATTTAAACTATATCTAATGAAAAAAAAAACACAGTTTAAGTACTTTGAACCATTAAAATTATGAGGATGGAAAAACCTTAATGTGTATTTGATACTTGCGTCACTGGAAATCGGCAGGCATTCATCATACAACAATGACTTCATATTTTTCGATTGGGTTTTATATTACCAGAGATTCGTACGGAAGAAAATTGCCTCGATTCATAAGAGAACGTTTGTCAAAAATGCAATGATAAAATCTGAATAAATAATTTTTTAACAAAATTTTGATAAAAATAATTTAGAATGCTATGTTCTTAATTTTAAAAAAGTGGTCAAACGCTTACTAACTGGGATCGGGTAACAGAGTTCTTCAGTTTAAAAAATTATATTACTACTGTTTTGTAAAAAGACGCGAACAACAAAATAACAATTATTATAATGCATTTTGAACTTTAATATAAGAATTTATTCATAATCGATATCATCTTGCGATTCCCCCCTTAAATATAAGCTACAACATAAATGGAGCCAGTAAAAAGTTTCAAATTTAAACCTTTGCCCAGCACTAAGGACCATTGGAATTGCCAACATATAAAGTAACAAACATCGAAAGTAACACTCGTAGGTTCTCACTTTTTGTGTTGCATGTTGAGTAAAGGAACAGTGACTACCATCTTTCACATCTAAGGTTTGACAAGCAAGTCAGGAACGAGAATCGAACCGAACCTTTCGACCACAAAAAGAACATAACAAATAACTTCAGCAACTAGTCACTGCAAAGAATTCTGTTTCCTTAAAATTTTAAGATTTTAAACTTTTAGTTATCTAAAAAAAAAGTTACCTGTGAGTGTATGATTGTTTAGTACTTTGTCTGAATTAAACTTGCAATAATATTTCTATTGAAAATTAAAAGTAGATTTTTAACGGTTTACGTTTACATTCACACAAAAAATATTAAATCACACCCTAGTACCAACAGACGGCAGAGTTGTTTTTCACTTTGACAGTGACCTAATTGATAAAATATTTTTTGACTATTTACAACATTCATTTACTTTAGTTTGGTGGTTTTCTTGTTTTGATCTTACCTTCACTTTTTTGTTGAAAATAAAGCTATGATTTATTATTTAATCAAAACAAGAACAGAAGAAAGTTCATTTTTAATTGTTGTTGAAGAAAAATTGGTCTAAGAAGGATTTGGAGATGTCAAAAAGTATTCAATATCAAAGTCCATAAAACAGTATAATTTGAAAAAAAAAGAGCAGGGCAAACAAAGTCTTCAGTATACATTGCTGCAAACATTGCTGCAAATTTGCTGCAACAAAGTTAAATTAAAGAAACCCTGCAATCTTCAAAAACCTTTGTTTCGACAAGCTTACAGCAAAAGAGGTTTACTGCTAACCTGCAGCAAATATTATACATTTATTGCATGATAGTGGGGAAATATAAAGACTTATTCAGCCAATAAAAATCATATTTCCCGAGGGCCTTGCCCGAGGGGAACATTATATTTCTTGGCTGAATAAGTCTTCATGTTTCCCGAACATTCTTGCAATGAATTGTTTATTATACCGAAAAAAGCAAAACCTTTGAAATAAACATAAACTTTCAAATTCGGCACCGCTCTCAAATTCACTTTCATTTTTACGTAAAGTTACTATAAAACCCTTTGGTCAACACATTATCATCAGTTTTGTGACGTAAACCAGGCTATTGTGACGTCTACATCTCTCGGGAGTTTTCGTTCAACGAACGAGAACTATATTGCGGGAAAATACACTAGGTGTTCCGAAGAGGTGGAATATGATGAAAAGCGTGCCGACGGCCGGGAAATATGAAGTTTTACGGTCCGATCACGTAATAACCTAAAACCAATCAGATAACGCGTTGTTTAGAATATTTATAATGAGGTATAGTAATAAATTTTCTTATTAACGATATAAAGACACTAGTAATCTACAGTGTTTAAAGACAAAACTCTACTAAGCTATAAAAATTGGAGCTCTTAAACATTAGAGGTGTGCACAGGTCCCATGCATGAAATACTGAGCATCCCCTGCCAACAAACACCAGCGGTTTGCTCCAGGTCATGATCGAAAAAATAAAAAAGGAAAATGCCGTCGACAATTCAGTGTGTAAATAATGGCATAACAATAACAATTGAAAAAAAATCATTCAGCATTTGAATCAATATCATAAATTTTATTCGCTGACAAGGACATTTTACAATACTAAGGGAATGATGACTTGAAACAAGACTGTGGATATTCTTGTTTTATCAATTTGTCAATAATTTACCTAGTTTTAGAAATTTTCGAAAAAAAACTTATGTAGAGCATACTCTTGCGTATCGAATAAAATGAGAGTTATAAACCCTGTATGTATGTGATGAAGGTAAATTGCTGTATAAGTAAGGGAACTTGATAATTGAGAAGTAAAAGTCATCACTTTTCTAATAAAAATAAAACAAAACCATAATTTATCTTATCAGCCAGATATAGTGTGCGGCAATATATTTACCAGTACCTACTTCCATAGTTATGCATTTTTTGTAATCATTTAAAATAAGACAACGATTCAAATTCATGTGTTTCTTTTACGATACATGTAGCATACAGACAAAGACCTGTTTAAAAGTATATAGCGAAGATATGACAATTAAAATGCTCTATAAACAAGAAAAGACTGCACAGTATTTAAGTGCCAGAAAAAAGGTGATATCTATCGTTTTGGTGTTTTTGCGTATGTCAAGGTCACAGCACTTTTATTTTTAGCTGAAACTTGTAAATAACATTCAACTGCAGCATGCAATGGTGAGAAATATGTTCTAACAACTTTTTTAAAACAATATATCCAAATGTTCGGTCTTCTTACATTTATTCCTGACTATTGGAAACTATGGTAGTTTATTAAACTTTTTCTGCGCGTGCGTACAATAGGGAGGAAGAAGCTAAAGCAATATTTCGTTATGGGGCAATCTGAAATTATTTTTACTTTTATTTTCCCCATAAATATAGATATTGTTTAGGTTCTGAAACCTGTAATTTTTTTTACATTTAATACTTTTAGGAATTGAACAAAAGGACGAGTGCACTTATGCTATAAGAGTTGGATCCCTGTGTTTTGCGCAAAATGAAATCCCATTTTCTTTAAATTTAGTTTCATAGGAATTTACCGATGTCTTAAGAGCAGGATTTGGTGTGTTATATTACATGAAAGAATTAAATAATGCCGAGCAAAAGTAGCTTTTGAGACGCGGGTCTAACAGTTTTGTCTCATTTCTATTGTCATTCATATTCATACTAGTTTTCAACGACATTGATTACATCGAGTCGCAACTTGGCCATTTTTCTAATTTGCAGAATGTGTATTTAAATTTAAACTTGTACATATCCAACGGACAATGTAGACTAAGTTGAGGCTCATATCTAATTTTTTGAAAAGCCTACAAACCACCGTGAAGTTAGCCACTGAATGAACAGGTCCACGAGTGCCAACGATGGATATAATAATTACTTTACCCGTGACATTCCACGGTTCGATACGCCAAACCTTTCATAGAACATTTCATTGTGTTTGTCATTTGAAGTTTCTATTTGGACAGTATTTATCGTACTTCCAACTTCAAACTATGAAAGATTATGCACAAATTTTGATAAGATTCGAAGATAATGTGTTTCTTATTTAACTGTGTATTTTCCGTCATGAGATTTTGAAAGAAATCTGGTATTGGTAGTGAAATTAGTAAATATAGGCTTATGTCGCCCCATTCCTAAACACAAGAGTCATTTATTATTTGTGCACCATGAAATTACACAATCTCTCTGCACCATTTAAATTCGTAATGTAGCATCTGATTGCAGAAAAATCACATGTGCAATTGTTTACATTCCACATCAATGCAATTTAAATGTCTCCACCTACAGTACCGACCAGACCAACAGCAGTCCCAGCTGTCCAGGAAAGCAGTCCCAGTGGGCGGGTTTATTACTTTAACGGAGCTAACTCAGAAATTAGATTTGAATTAAACAATGGAACTATAAAAAACAGCTGAAATTCATCTTGAGTCGTATGCCAGGGATCCTTTCAATTTAATGCGAGGGTCATATACATGTGCGCATAGAAACAATTTGAACTAATATTTATTAAAGGAAGAGGGCTTTCACACCTACATAAATGAATTACACTGAACATGAATATTTCATCACAATTATCTGGTATATTAAAAATTCAATTTCTTATTTTTTGTGATTGATACTGGTTCCCATATCTTTTTTCTTATACAGTAAATTAAACTTGAATTGATTATTATCCACCAGAATAATCTTTGAATGGATCTTATCATTACAGACCAAGGCCAATTTCCATACTATCGGGATACTCTAAAGGCATTTTTCTTCAGTATTTAGGCTCTTGAAAAATTCTTTGTTAAAATTGCCAAGTATTATTTTCAGTCATGCTTATTTTTACTGACATGTCAATTAAATTTTTGTTATTTTCTCTGGCTCTATAATACACCTTTTTTATTGGTAAATGTTAGTGTGTACATCTGAAATTACCAGAATGGAACCCTCAGATTATGTTCAAAGTTGATTAATCCTGAAAGAAATTTATACAGATTTAATTTATCATTTTTTTTGCATTACATAGGTTGAAATGAGAGTCATTATAGAGCAGCATATTCAGCATATTCAATGATTTTTAACACTAATTCATGTACCGAAATAACATGCATGATTGATTTTTCGCCCAAAGGCGATTGAAACCGCAGGTGTTGATACCATTTTATTTATACACATTATTGGCCAGGTAAACACAAGCAAATGAAACATGAGGCCCATGGGCCATATCGCTCACCTGAGCACCTTGGCTAGGAAAAAGTAGAAATTGATTTATAATTGAATAGTTTAAATCCAAAAGAAGTCTTATGACCTATCATGGCTTTTCTATACTTAAAAAGATGATTTTTAAAATATTTTCCTACATGTATATATTTCTATGTAAAACTTTGGTCGGCCATTGTGGCCCTGCCCTACCCCCGGGGGTCACGATTTGAACAAACTTGAATCTACACAACCTAAGGGTGCTTCCATATAAATATGATCAATTTTGGCTTTGTTATTCTTGAGAAGAAAAATTTTGAAGAATTTTCCTATAATTTCTATGTAAAACTTTGGTCGGCCTTTGTGGCCCCGCCCTACTTCCGGGAGTCATGATTGGAACAAACTTGAATCTACACTACCTGAGGATGCTCCATATTAAAATGATCAATTATGGCTTTGTTATTCTTGAGAAGAAGATTTTTTAAAGAATTTTCCTTTGTATTTTTATGTAAAACTGCCATTGTGGCCCCGCCCTATCCCCCGGGGGTTATGATTTGAACAAACTTAAATCTACACTATCTGAAGATGCTACCATATAAATATGATCAATTATGGCTTTGTTATTCTTGAGAAAAAGATTTTTAAAGAATTTTCCTATATATTTCTTTGTAAAACTTTGGTCGGCCTTTGTGGCCCTGCCTTAACCCCGGGAGTCATGATTTGAACAAAATTGAATCTACACTACCTGAGGATGTTTCCCCATAAGTTTTATCATTCTAGGCACAGTGGTTCTTGAGAAGAGCCAAATTTTCATTAATTCCCAATTATCTCCGCTTGAATGAGGGCGTGACCCTTCATTTGACAAACTTAAATCCCCTTCACCTACGGATGCTTTGTTGCAAGTTTGGTTGAAATTGGCTCAGCGGTTCTTGAGAAGAAGTCGAAAATGTGAAAAGTTTACAAAAGCTTCGTAAGGAATGCCCAAATTAGCAATATAAAAACCCAAGTTTAAAACAAAATAATTTAATTTAGTTTGTTACATGCATTTCGATTGGTTAAATAAACAGAAAATATTTGTATAATCTGGTTAGCTCTGTTGCCACGCCCCCTTGACAACCCCCGCAGGAACTATTCATGTATATGCATGTAAATATTACATATGCATATACCTGTTTGTTTACATAATGGATGTACCTAGGATAGCAAAGCAAATAAAATTCTTTAAAAAGTATAAATATTCTTCACCTCTTTTTTGGTAAATTAGCTTTATTAAGGATTGATGTGGGTGAGTAATGTTTTCTGTGACATTCGGCCACAGAACGTCTGCTTTGTTTACAAATATCTAAAACATGGCATCAAACTTTTATCTGAATTACAATTTAGATCAATATCTTGATAAAACAACAAACACCAACAATGAAGATGATAAAGAGTTAGAGGCTCCGGAATTCTTCCTTGAAGAGGAATTTCAACTTGAACAGGTTGTATCTAAATCATTAGAGGATGTCCTTGAGTAATTGGATACAACATTTTCTGTTGAGAGAAAAGAGAACTTTGCTTGACCTAAATATGATAATTCATCTGGCCAAGCTAAGAGGTTCAAAACAGCAAATGAAAAGGAACTTGCTGATGTACAAGAAAAACGGCAGTCACTGTCTAATAAGAACACCAAATAGGGAGTAAAATTGTTTCAAGGTAAAACAAATATAAGTTGATAGGGGTAAAGGAAGTTAATATGAGGGGTGATCAAAAAGTTTGCGAACTAATTGAATTACTTCCATAAAAGAAACAATATTTAGTTTCAATGTTGAATATGTTTTAAAATAGTCCTCTCCGATTTTAATGCACATCTGCCACTGTTCTGCACTTTCGCGAATCACGTTATATTGGCGGTCACGTGACCTCCTCTGTAGGGTTCTGTCACAAAAGCAAGATTTTTCTGAGTTTTATATTTCTTTCCATGTAAGTTAATTCTTATAACAAGAACAATTATTCATTTGTCAGAAATAATCAATTCTTGGCAACAGAATGGATGAATAAGAATATTCTTTCCAAAAATTAGCATGGCGACCATCAAAACCCAAATCTTCTGTCTCGGGAGAGACGTTACATGGTGGATAGAGAATGCCTCCTTTTTATCATATCTAATGCGTTTAAAATCTAAGGTAAACGATATCTTAGGAATTTACAAATTATATTATTGTTCAAATATTCAACTATTTTTGAAAATGTAAATTGAAGTACTAAAGTACAGTGATAGCAAATGGCTTAATTAAAAATACATCTCTTTTCAAACTTCCTTTCACTGGGCAAAATAACAAGTACAATGTATCAATTTTAACCATCTCCCTTCCTTCACTGAAACGATCAATCCAATCATTGATTGAATTTATGGGAAGTCATTTGTCTTCATAAACTATGTGCAAATTATTATACTCTACTTAAAAGGGATTTATAAGATTTACCATAAATTTTACAGTCGTTTGTTGAACGATAGAACTGCTAAACCATTTTTCATCACAAGTGAACTACAGAGTGACGTCATTTTCACATTGGGACGTCACAAACAAAGAGAAAACTTTACTCAGCATATGCTATTTAGAGAACCTGTGTATGGCTATGTGTGTACACATTTTTTTTTCTAATCTCAATTGTGGTTTTGTAAATAAAGAGATAGTTCGCGAACTTTTTGATCACCCCTCGTATATAAATACACTATAATTTTAAGCGCTTTCTTTAAGCTATCCAGGTGTTTTCTCTGGTGTTCTGACCATATTTACTCCCCCCTTTTTTCTACATTGGAGTATGGAATCACTAGGATACCTAACAGACCATTTCTGTCAGTAATTTGAATACAATCCTTGGTAGATTTTATGCAGAAGCATATAAACAGCCAGACAAACAAAACCTAGTCAATATATCGAATACCATGAAAAATATTTCAAATCTTTAATATCAGCACTCAACAGATATCTAAAGGACTTTGGATGGAATTTTGATATTATTAGGGGAAGGGACTTTCGCACAAGTAACAACCACAGGAACCTGGTATTATGTAATTTACAATATTATTTTTACTTATTTTTACGTATAAAGATATACCCTTACCTAATAATAATTTAATTCTGTTTGTATTCTTGTCTCTCATTGGTTGATTTCCAAAAAGGAACGCATAACATTTTGTATAATCTGGTTTGGTATGGGGACACACCCCCTTGACAACCAGCTGAATCATCTGTATCCATCAATCCCCTCATTTCCAGTCCTTCGGATTCATGAAAAATTCCAGATTTAATGAATGTACCTTTAACTTCAAACAGTTGCTCGATCTTACCTCATGTAAACAAGCATCATGGCTGCTAGATCTATGTATCAGTTTTTACCTCCCCTTGCTTCCCATCACTTCCGTTACTACGGTTGTATTATTGCGCGGTAAATTTGAACTCATAAAAACAACACAATTTTACATCCCCAGTTGTTTAATTATTTTAAAATTAAATTATAAGGAATGACTCTAATTCTTGGCCAGATTATTGAGTATAATATGGTTTGGGTCAGTTTACGCTTTTTTATAATCCGCTTCGCGGATTATAAAGCATAAACTGACCCAAACCATATTATACTCGATAATCTGGCCAAGAATTAGAGTCATTCCTTAAATAAACAAGGTATCCATCGGGCACCATCTTCAATTTTCCGGTAACATCCACTTGTATTTTCGTCTAAACTCCGTCAAAAAAATTCCCTGGAACCATATTCTTTCTGTGGCCAATCTTTCGAGGTCTAAACATATGGACAGTGCAACCAGAAGGTCACACTTAAAAACATTAGAAATCCCTTATCAAAGTCGGTCTACTGCTTCAACAATACAAGAAATTGCTAGAGGGGGGGGGGGGGGGCGGAAGTTTACATCAATATGCAAATGGGAGTGTTGTATTTGTCAGTTTTGGGTGGATCTAAAGCGGCATGATGTAATTATTTGAATTTTTAATGATTATTTCGATTATTGAAATGGAAAAAAATCAAAATAGGAAAAATAAATCGATTTTTTGTAAATATCCATGTACATTATACTATATTAATCTTTACAGATCATTGCGTTCAACAATCTTAATAATTTGAGGGGATGCTTGAAATAAAAAAAAGAAGAAAAAAATCATTTAGAGCTTTTTATACAGTTTGAAAGAAGCAATAGACAGCAAGCCATCAAGTTATAGATTTACCTAGCATATGCTTAATTGAAAAAAACGGGAGAGGGAGGGGTCACTCTAATAAAAAATATTTAGGCCTAATGTTCAAATATTAGGTTATGCATGTTATATGTTTAATCTGTCACCAAAAAAAAAATGGTTTGGATAATAAAGATAAAAATGTTGCCATGCCACTACTTTATTGCAATACATAAAATTTCAGATCTTAACACTCCCTGAAATAGTTTAAGAGTGGCATCCCCTTCCCCCTCACATACGCGCGTACATACTTTAACTGGATTTATTATCCAGCTATATCGAGGTTGTATTACTATCCCATAGTTTGTTTTTGGAATCAGAAATAATTTTAACGGGTTATTTTTAAAAAGAAATCTTACAAATATATTGACCAATCAAAAAAGGGTTTTCCCTAACAAAAAAAAATTAAGTCGAATATAAACTTCCGGCCTCCCTTTAGCAAATTCTTGCATTGTTGGAGCAGTAGATCAAGTTTGACGAGGAATCTTTAATATTTACAAGAGAGATGCAGACTTCTGGTTTCACAGTCCGTAAGTTTAGACCTCGATAGACTAGCCAAAGGAAGAGTATAGTTGCAGGGAATTTATTTTACGGAGTTTAGGATGAAAATACAAGTGGATGCGACCGACGAAGAAAATTCAAGATGACGCCCGATGGATGCCTTGTTGCAGCCCAGGGGACCGGGATGGTCTATACATATAAGTTTAAGTGTTGGTGTATGGGGATTGAGGTGGGAGAAGTTATTCAGAATTAAAGGTTTTCTAAACATAAAAAGATTGTTAATCAGAATGTTTTCCCTTCATAAATTATGAGATACATGATATATTAACTTCCATAAAGTGAATCTGTAAAAAAAAAAAGTGTCTTGTTTCAATTTGTTTTTTATACAGCCAACATTTATTTGGGGAATTGATCAAGTTTAAAAGGGTATCGTTTTTGTTCGATTTTTATCCGACGATAAGTTTTCAAAATATTTTCAACTATCATCTCCATCATTTAGACGCTTGCCTTTTTCTCACACATCGAAGCGGTTTGATGATCAAGACTCATTTCCATTGTTTACTTTATATATTTTCCGGACGACAATTGATGGTTACAGCAATGTTTTCTTGTTTATTATAAGGTGAAGGTATATTTTGTATTTAAAGAAATATAAGTAACGTCAGGTGCTCGTGCCTTCACGCACAAGATTCTACACGTTAAACGATTTTATACGATTGGTAACGCAAACGAACAGTTTTTGAAAAATTTAAAAGGATAGAATAAGATGTTTCTGGTATTACATGCTTCTGATACTTAAACAAGTCCCACAGAGAAAATATGTCCCACATGAGTCCTACATGAGTCCCACGGCAAAAGAGCCAATAAATACAGATAACAAAGGGTTTTTTGAAAGTACATGCGATTTATATGATCATATTTACAATAACATATAAAAGTTTTGATAAAATGTACTTTAGTACTTTAGTGCGTTAAATAGACAATTGTAAATTTTAAACCACATTCAAGAGCTATTTAACTCTTGACTGAAATCTAGAAGTATTAGGTTATTCCAATATTAATTATTTTAGATTACGAGGGTTGTCCGGTAAAATCGTGGACAAGTCTTCAAGTGTGAAAAATAATCAACACTGCGTTCTGAAATTTTTACTACTCTTTAGGACATATTTTATGAATAAACATAGCAGATTTCAGATAGATATATGCATAAATAAACAAATTATGAGATTTTATGTATTGTATTGCCTTACGACGCAGAGATGAGAACGTCAAAGTGTCTAAAACAGCGTCACTTTCATCTTTGCTAGAAATAAAGCTAGATGAGTCCCTCTATAATTGAGGAATTTCATTGATGCACGAACTCAGATCTCCAAAAACAGTTGAGAAATCAATCTGGCACACACTTGGGATCTTCTGAAGATTTATCATAAAGTTTCGGACAAAATTCTCACAATTCTTCCACTAAATAAACAGTATTACATCGACGGTCTACAATGACAGGGTCTTTTGCTATTACAAAAGCAGTTTGTCGGTATGTTTTGTACTACCCGGGAACTCGATCAAAAAATACTTCGCTAAGAAAACTCCCATTTTATTTGTATACGAAAGATCTATCTGCAACCATGTTTTGATTTTTTTCTACTATATTCATTTAAAATCTCTGATGGTGACATCACAACATCTAAATAAAACTGAACTGCTCCCCGGTGCGTCGTAATGTCATCAAACGTCGCCATTTTTCATGTGTTGTGTTTCTCACTTTCCCATTTCGAATGCTCTGAAAACTCTCAATAATTATCCAAATGCTTTGAAAATTTTAAAAAGATGACAAAATAGATCATGGAATCGAATTAGCATAATTTGTACCCCAGTCCTAAAACTTAAAACTTTTATTTCGAATTAATACTTGTGTACTCTCTAGTAAAATCTTGTTTTTTTTAACATGCACCGTAGGACCATACCCTATGTACATTCAAGCTTGATAAAATCTTTATTTTTGTCTATATTTTATCTAAAAGTTATGATACACTTAAATAATTATGTTACTGAAAATTCAGCTTAGCGCGCCTATTATTTTTCGAGAAAAACTCTTTGTCAACGATTTTACCGGACAACCCTCGTAGAAAGATTTATATACGTAAATATTCGACCTAAGAAGATTGATTTTCCCCCTATAATTTATAGAAGATTTAAGGAATAACTGTCTTATTTTTGATTTCATGATGTGATCAATCGATTGGTTTGCGTGATAATTTGGATAAACGCCGAAGACGTTTATGCATAAAACTATCACGCAAGCCAATCGATTGATCATCGTCATGAAATTGAAATATCTGACAGTTATCCCTTATATTTTTACATGCTTTGATTCCGCCGATCCATGTGCTCCAAGCCCTGCTTCTGTCTAGCTGTTTGTCCCGCCCTGCGCGTGATTTTTTTAACCGCGCCAAAACATTGATGGGGAAAAAAGTACTTTTTACAATTTGTAATTTTATCTCGGACAGAGACATTGGAAATGTACGAGGGGTGATCAAAAAGTTCAGGAACTAATTGAATAACTTCCATTAATGAAACAATATTTGGTTTCAATGTTGATTATATTTTAAATTAATCCTCTCCAATTTTAATGCACATCAAACACCGTTCTGCGCATGTGCGAATCACGTGATATTGGCGGTCACGTGACCCCCTCCGTAGCGTTCTGTCACAAAAGTTGAAAGATTTTTCTGAGTTTTATATTTCTTTCCATGTGAGTTTATTTTGATAACAAGAACAGTTCTTTTGTCAGAAATAGTCAAATCTCGGCAACAGAAAAGGTGGATAAGAATATCCTTTCCAAATATAAGCATGGCGACCATTAAAACACAAATCTTCTGTCTCGGGAGAGACCTTTATTCAAGGATAGAGAATGGGTGCCTCCTTTTTATCATATCTAATGTGTTTCAAATCTAAAGTAAACGATATCTTAGGTATTTTAAAATCATATTATTGTTCAAATACTAACTATTTTTCAAGTGTAAATTGGAGTCTTTGATAGCCAATTGCTTAATTAAAAACACATATCTTTTCAAACTTGCTTTCACTGGGCAAGATGACAAGTATCATTTTTAACCATCTGCCTTTCTTCACTAAAACGATCAATCCAATCATTAATTAAATTTATAGGAACTCATTTATCTTAATAAACTGTGTACCGATGATTATATGATACTGTAGAGGGACTTCTTAGATATACAATAAATTGTAAAGTCGTTTGTTGACTGAGTTCCACTGAGAAAACCATTTATCGTCACAAATGACCTACCTAGTGACGTCATTTTCACATTGTGACGTCACAAACAAGAAGAAAAACTTTATTCAGCATATGCTATTTATAGACTTTGTGTATGGCTATGTGTGTGCCGAATTTCATTCTAATCTGAATTGTGATTTTGTAGATATAGAGATAGTTCGTGAACTTTTTGATCACCCCTCGTATATATTTACATATAAGCGGGTCATGAGTTTTCATTGAATTTGGATTACATAATGTACAGTGAGGAGGATAAGATTGAAGATAAAATTAAAATTCACATTTATATCAATTTTTCCAGGTGTTAATTTCTAAAATTCAACAATTATTTTACGAATCATTTTTTGTAGAAATTACAAATTTAAAATAATTTAAAGTAAACTCCATAGATAAACACTTATAAACGAAACTCAGACAATCATGTCGTATTATTTTACATTCGCCGACTAAAAATTTATGCAAGTATTAAAAATTATTTATTTGTTTGTAAAAGTACGGATTTTTGATATATTACTTTTAGAAATACCACATAAACATAATATACGAGGGGTAATCAAAACTTCGCAAACTAATTGAATAACTTCCAAAAAAGAAATAATATAGGATTTCAATGTTGAAAATGTTTCAAAGTTGTCCTTTCCGATTTTAATGCGCATCTGCAACCATTTTGCCCATGCGCAAATCACGTGATATAGGCGGTCACGTGACATGCTCCATAGCGTCTTGTCACATAAGCTTAAAACTTTTTCCGACTTTTATATTTCTTACCATGCTAGTTAATTTTCGCAACAAACACAGTCCATTTGTATAAAATGACCTAATCTCGGCAATAGTATGGGTGGATATCCATTAGCAGAATGAGTATGGTGACCATCAAAATCCAAGTCCTCTGTCTTTTGAGAGTCTTTTATTTCATGTGGATAAAGTATGGGTGCCTTCACTTTATCATATCTGATACGTTTAAAGTCTAAAGAAAACGATATTTTAGGGATTTGATAATTATATTATAGTAAAGATATTCATCTATTTTTCTAACTCTAAGCTGGCGATCTTTCATATCAAAAGAAAGGACACGTCTCTCTCCAAGTTTCCTTTCAATGGGCAGCAAAACAAACATCATTTTTAAACATCCCCCCTGCCTGCATTTAAACAATTAATCCAATTAATGACAACACTCTGGCAAGTCGTTTGTCTTCATAATCCGTGTACAAGTTATTATAAACTTCTACAAAGGAATTTCCAAGATATACGTTTAACTTTACTGCCGTTCGCTACTCGAACACGACCGAGTCAACAATTTTTTTGCACAAGTGATCGACCATATGACGTCATTTTTACCTTATGACGTCACAAACACGGGGAAAAACGTTCCATTACATATGCTATTTATAGAACATGTGTATGACTTCATGTGTGCCAAATTTCATTATAATCTGAATGGTGGTTTTGTAAATATAGAGATAGGTTACGAACTTTTTGATCACCCCTCGTACATCGAAGAATAAAAAAAATGTTAAACATACGAGGGGTGATCAAAAAGTTCGCGATCTATCTCTATATCTGCAAAACCAGATTCATAAAAAAAAAATTGGTACAGACATATCCATATACAAGTTCTATAAATAACATATGCTCTATAAATTTTTGCTTTTTGTTTGTGACGTCACAATGTGAAAATAACGTCACTATACTGGTCACTTGTGACGAGAAAATGGCATTCTCAGTCGAACTCGTTCAACAAACGGCTGTAAAATTTATGGTATATCTTTGAAATCCCTGTAAAGAAGCGTATGATAATTCGTGCTCAGTTTATTAATACCAATGTCGTCCTATAGATTCAATCAATGATTGGATTGTTCGTTTTAGTGAAGGAAGGGAGATGGTTAAAAATGATACCTGTTATGTTGTCCAGTGAAAGCAAGTTTGAAAAGAGATGTGATGTTAATTAAGCAATTTGCTACCAAAGACCTCCAATTTACACTTTGAAAAATAGTTGAACACTTTATAACAATACTACAATGATCAAATGCCTAAGATATCATTTACTTTAGATTTTAAACATATTAGGTATAATAAAAAGGAGACACTCATTCTCTATCCACCTTGAATAAACGTCTCTCCCGAGACAGAGGATTTGGGTCTTAATGGTCTTTATGCTTATTTTTGGAAAGGATATTTATATCCACACATTCTGTTGCCGAGATTTGACCATTTTTGACAAATTAACTGTTCTTGTTATAAAAACTAATTTACATGGAAAGAAATATAAAACTCAGAATATTTTACCTTTTGTGACAGAATGCTACAGAGGGGGTGACATGACCGCCTATATTTCGTGAATTGCGCATGAGCAGAACGGTGACAGATGTGCATTAATATTAGAGAGAATTAATTTAAGATATAACCAACACTGAAACCAAATATTGTTTCTTTTTTGCAAGTTATTCAATTAGTTCGCGAACTTTCTCATCACCCCTTGTATGTACGTTTTATGACAAAAAAGAACAAAATATTGAACTATTTAAATTACTATCTTGCTTATATACAAGCGATAATTACTTCGTTCTAGATCTACTTTTACTTAAAATGTAAGTCGTTCTTCATTTATTTTATTTAGATTTTTAAAAAAACATACAAGCGAAAGGCATATTAAACAAAAAGAAAAAAGAAAAAAAACGAAAGAAAAACATTCCGATAAAAATTTACAGAGCGAACTCTACGCGTTTCTTAACGCACAATCACGCACGATTAAACCACAAACGATGGAATCTGTTACTTCCACGATCTCGCACGTTACACGAACGATTCTACCCGAATCTGCCCTGAATTTTAGTCCATTTTGACGTCCAATTTAGCTGCACTTCTGGAGAAAACGATTATTGTGACATCGTACATTTGTACGCCGTCGATGTAATGTGTCATTGTTACGTCGATATTTATTTCTGTGGTTTACGGCAAAGGCTGAAAAACTCACGATTTCACGCGAGTTGTTATATGTATGACCAAACAAAAGAAAGCATAGAATGTAATCCACCTGGCTCTACTGCCTTGGAAAGATGAGACAGAAGATCAGGCTATCACGCACGTTAAACGAACTATTCTATTCGATTGGTTTGTCAACATTACGTTGCAGTCACTGTATACATATAACCAATATATATAACAGCCAAAAATGTTTTGACGAGACTAGAAGCTTATCAGACATCTTACGAAAGTAACCAAAAAGGGGGATCAGTCATTGCATTCACAGTTGCACTACCGTAAATCTGGAAATTTTTACGTCGATTTTATTTTGCGAATTCGGGTCAAAATGGTGTTGGTTATAAATTTTACGTTTCAAAATTTTGCGAATTACCACTGCTTTGTCTACATTTTCTTATTGGTAATTTATTTTTAGGAAAAATATTTTTGCGAATGCAATGAATTCGCAAATTTGCTAAAAATTTATCTACAGCAAAAATTTCCAGATTTACGGTATTAAATTATTCAATTTTATTGAGATTTCAGTCGATAAAACCCCACAAGATACCTCAAAGCTACTTTTTCTCGTATTCGCTTCCGTAACAATACAATACATTACAATGGACTTTTAAACTAGCAAAGGGGTTCCAAAAAGGGAAATTTAAAAAAAATGAGAATTGTTATTTTTATTTTGAGGCATGGCGTCAAACATTCTGGCTAACGGAAAAAAAGAGCGAATGAGAGGTACGAATCAAGCATAAACAGTTGCCTTTCTTCTCATGCTACTGGCTAAAGTTACATGTATATTAGAATTAACTCTATCATAAGATAAAGAGAATTTTTTTATATTACGGATATGATTATTTTCAAATTGAATTTTATGTTATATTTTTGGAGTTTTCATTTGAAATCCATTGTAAATGTGTACTAAATTAATTTATGAAAGAAAACAAAAAAATTATCTTTGAACCCGGGATGTATATTTAGGGAAGGGGGTTCTCACATTTATGATATATAGCAATAATACATGTTTCTCAATGCAGGTTTAATATTTTGCAGAAAATCGTATTTCAAAAAAGTATTTCATATTGCTATTACATAGAGTTATCACCTCTGACAATATTTTTATAGAAGATTAACTTAAAAGCCATTCCTCAAGTGAAATATAAGAATTTTTTTGCAACTGGAACTCGTGAACATTTAATTCTAAATGTTTCGTTTTTACAAATTAAAATGCAATGCCAACAGAAATTGGAAGTTACCCTTTTACTCATGAATGCAGCGTTGATGCTGTGTTTAATTAAGGGAAAAACTCCTTTCTACAGCTTGTAAAAACTAAACTCACACTCTTTAAAATCTGTGTGACATGCTTAATATAAAGTGTCTTGTATTAAAAGTGTGTTTTTGAGAGAGAGAGAGAGAGAGAGAGAGAGAGAGAGAGAGAGAGAGAGAGAGAGAGAGAGAGAGAGAGAGAGAGAGAGAGAAAATTCTTTTTAATATTTAAATTATAACATCATAGAAATGAACCAACATTTATAGGGTAGATATATGGTAGAAAGTATATCATTTTTGGTGATGTATTAGGTGGAGATGTTCACTCCGATTACTTTGCGCCTCTTTTCATTAAAAATGCTTTACACTTCTTAAAAAAAAATCTGGAGAAGCGTTCGAAAAATTTTGAAGACGAGAAAATTGTTGATATAAGAAATGAATGAGTTTTTTCATTAGTCACCAATTTCTTTTATTATTATTATTAGTAAACGCACATTTCAATAATATTTACTATGGACTTTTAAAGTTGGTGCCATTAAAAAAAAATTCCTGGCGACTACATTTATATGATAAAGAGCCAGCTGGCGCCTAGTTTTTTTTTTATGCCATTTAACTGGCCCGAACAAAGCAGTTTCAATTGAGGGGGGGGGGGGACAACAACATATTTTCAGTTTAAGGAAACTGCTAAAAAAAGAAAAAGAAACCAGGCAAAGAAAAGACCTTTTCAATTGAGGAAGCACAAGCATATAGTAGCTGTGTTTTCTATACAGTATTTAATTTTTTTTTTTAGAGGGGGGGGGGGTCGTCTATCAGTTCCTACGGTCATGTACCATATCTGTTGTTAAACTTTATGTGGATTATTTAAAAGCTGAAAACCAAGCATTTTAGAAGGTGGAGAATTTTTATCAACTTTTTGTTGTACTCAAATTATGTTCCACTAAGTCATTTAAGAATATCAATTACAAGATAAGCTTTAAACTTAAACGGTACGTTTGACAGACCAGAGAGTTTCGACCGAAGTTCCAATACAATATACAAAGTAAAACTATAATCTAAATTATAACTTGCTTCATATCTAAGGAAAAAATATAGTGTCCTGTTATAGAACAAGGAAAGACTGATTCAGGTACACTGACAAAAAAGATATGAAGATATTCAAAATGTGAAAAATATGAAAACGTCGAATGCATGATTCATGGAGTCGTCAAGGCATTCTTCAAACGTTCCTGCACACAAACTAACAAATATACAAAGGGAGGCGGAAGATCTAATTTCATTTGGAGAACTGGGTCAAATATTACATGTAGTTTGTATACGTTTAATCACCGACGCACGACAAACGTGTTTCCTAACCCAAATTTTCCTCTATTTGTCCGCTTTCATAAAAACATTGTAAGTGATTACAAAAAATGACATGAGAAATTTTCAATTAAAAAGTGTTTAAACACTATCAATTTTTAGTTTTAATTATAAAATCTCAATTTGACCATTTTTTCAGAACAAAATTTGCAATTTGACTTTATTCTATTCTTATTTTGTTTCATTAAGAAATCAAAGTTTCAGCAGAAATATAGTTTAAGGTAAGCTCAAAACATGAAGCCACCAAAGAAAAGCAAAGAATGTTATAAATAGTCAAAAAATATTACATCAATTAGGTCTCCGTCATAGAAAAAAACAACCTTGTCAGATCAACAATACAGGAAATTTAGTTTTTATCTTAGGAGGAGAATTTTCATTCTATTTATTAATACATATATATATATATATATATATATATATATTTATTCTTTGAACTTCCTCCTCAATTTTAAAACAAGCTTGGTGAACAGTTTTGAAGATTGAGTGTTTATTTGAGTTTTTGATTATATCATTTGGCGGTATATAACCTTCTCTGAGAAATATCATAGAAAGAACATTCTACGTTTTAATACTTATAAGGGTCTGATTTGTTTTCTTTAAAAAATGATAGGAATATAAAAAATGCGAGCCTATGTCTAATTAAACATGGCTTAAAAATGCCAGTTATTTCATAATAACTGTTTACATGTAATTGATTTAAGGATTCAAGTTTTAATTTTATTATAATTCTGACATTCATTATTATACGTGTTTATGTGTGAAAGTTTATGCAAGTTTTGTTTTTCCTCATGAGAGTTTGTATACTGAGATCACAATGTTGAATATCGGTAAATAACGTCATCCGATACCAAGCTGATATGAACATAATTACGTAACTTTTGATGTAGAACAAAATTGGACAAAATGATATTATTTTGTTAAGTTTTAAACCTCCTTCTAAATCAGATCAGCTGTGGACCTCAATAATCATATGGTGAAATACAATACAATAATTATATCTCTACTCATTTTTCGTTTTAGAAGAGATTGATCGTTAAATTTTGAAACTTCTCTACAAATCGTTGTGAATGGACTAACACCTGTATGTTAGTCAAATGAGCTAACCCTTGATTCGGAAAAAATCTGGGTCATTTCCCTCCACTGACTGTCATTTCTTTCCCAAGTGATTGCCTTCTACAAAATAGATCATTTAATTCCTAAACAAGGTTATTTACTCCATAACAAGAATTTTTCATTTCACAATAGGGATATTAAATCCCAAGCATAAATTATAAACATGAATTTATTATTTAAAAATTACTTATTCAAATCTATTTTTTAACCCTTGAAACATTTTTACTATACTAGAATATGCATGTATTCATGTACTATAACTGGAATATATATTTATATACCAATATATATGTTATTTATTTATCTCTGTACGTTTGTCTGGGATCTCCTTGGTAAGGTAGCTTATTTGTAAATAGTAGTTATCTTCGTCATTAAAAAATGACAATATTCATCAAAGTGTGTCTTGTAGTGTTTTGAGGAGGTAAAAATTAACAAAGCTGCAGGATCAACAGGGAACTAGTTTTCACACATTCTTTACAATACAGGCATTTGCCTACCATAAGATAAATGGAGGGCATAATCATGATAATGTTATATCTTTTTTCTTCTTTAAAAATATACGATTATTGTTGAATTGTTTTAAAGAATTCGGTGTCTGTTTTGTTTTATTAACTTTTGTTTTACATTTACATGATCGATTGCAAAAATTAGATTGATTGATTAAATGTATGTTGTTTAAGGTCCCATTAGAAATTTTTTACTCATAAAGAGACGTTACCATATGCCGGTGAAGGGATTCAAATTTTAGACTTATGCTCGGCATCCAGGACCTTTGAGCAGTGAGGTTTCTTTATCGTACCAACGCCTACTGCAACACGGAACCTACGTATTTAGGGTCATATCCGAAGTAATCATGACTTTCACTTTTAATGCCGAGCGCTTGGGGAATGAACAATCACTACCTATGTTTACGTCTTAGGTTTGACGCAGCGCCGCTAACTAGAATCAAACCGGTCCTCCCGATCACGAAGAGAACTGTGTACCACTAGGCTACCATGACCGGTGTCAAAAAATTACAAAATTGATTGGTATATAAAAATATGTTCTTTGTATATCTTTATCCACTTGTTTGATGCTTTTATCAAATGTATTTATGTAATGTATCAAGATGTGTTTGTGAAACACTGATCTCCCTGTATGACAGCTTGTATTATGGCGAGTTGTACTGTGTAAAATGACATTTTGAAGGTGTTTGCCACCCCCATGCAAACTTTTTTGGTACTGTACAGATAAACATAGAAGCAATGTTCATGCAGCAATTTCACAAAATTTACCAAAAAAGTTGAGTTAGATAAAAGTCCTTCTCCCTCTTTTCCTAATTTTAAATTGAATTTTAGTGTTTGTGTAGTTCGCGTTTTTATTTGTTTTCGGGAGATAGTTCCGCCCTCCTCTCTCAAAAATATCCTGTGTTAGAGTAAATTAACAAACATATGTCAATATGTCTTTCTTTTGTCTATTTTTTATTTGAAAATGTGTCAGTCTAAGACAGATAGATATGGCCTAATATGACCGTAGTGTGGGAATAAAATAAAATGACGTCGACATATCCTACTTTGAAATGGTATTGGAGAGAATAAAAAAGAAGACTAAGGATTTTTGGAGAGATATTACCCGAAACGTTTTTGAAGCTAGTTCTTGGTTAACCATAATCTTTTAAATGTTACTTTTGTATAAGTGTAATATTTTGATAGTCTTATATCTGTGAGTTAGTCATATGAGCTTATATCCGCTCGAAAAGCTTTTTCCCAACAATTATCTGTATTCCTATTCTTTTACTTTTGTATCGGTATAAAATAAGAAGTTTAAAAGAATACATTAAGGGAGTTAACAAGAATTCAATTTCCCACAACCAGGTCTATATTTCCTTTGGTCGTGGGAAATAGTCTAGGCCTTGGGGACCTTGAATCTTTCTAACACTCTAAATGATATACAAGTAGGGAATGGGTACGAGGGAAATAACAAATTTATTGTTCCTACGAGGGAGGAAATAGCTTCCTGTCGAGGGAACCATAAGTTTGCTACTTTCTGAGTTCCCATTCCATAAATGTTGTATTATACCAAAACAAAAAGCGAAATCTTAAAAAAAAATTACCAGATATTCCGATATTGAAAAAACTCTATGAATGCATAATTACAAATGCATAATGCATGAGATTTAACAGACCATATGATAACTAATGCATCGTGTCTGAGAACAATAAGTATAGCAAGTTGACATTGAAATGCAAGTTGCAATTATACACAAAATATATAATGCAAACTTGTAAGATATGGTGGGGCGGGGGGGGGGGGGGGGGGGAATGGATAATTATAAAATGTCACACAAAAATGAGTACTTATGAGTAATAGATAACAATAAATATCACAATTGCTTTTGTTTTTTTTTCTGTATCTTAAGTTGACTCAGTACCAATGAAACAAATTCTTATTAAACAGAAAATTAAATAAGGGTGCAACAAACATGTACATAGAAGACCTTACATATATTTACAATATGCTTGTGGTTCTATAAATTGTCTTGATTATTTGATAAAATAAAAACAAAAAGAAAAAAAAAAACATTATACATATGTATGTGTGAACAATTGTTTTTGACCCAGAGTAGGAAGCATTCCCTAACAAAGTAGTTTACCGAAAATAATATCATAATTCCCATAGAATATCATAATCAACTACAATTTCGATGAGAACCTCATAGAATTTTTTATGAAATGCTTTTTTATCATTCAATATATTATGTGTGATATGAGTTTAAATAAAGGTGCAATGAGTTTTCTTTTAATTTTTCAATGTCTCTGCCACATTAATGGTCAACTAAAAAATAGGTCAAAAACATTACCCGATACCATATCTGATATGAAATTATTAACGTAACGATTGGTTCGGAACATTTCAAAGAATGACAGAACAATAGCTTTTTGTTAAAATTTAAACTAACTTCTAAATTTGCAAGGGAAGAATTCTTGTCATTTTGGATCACAAATTGATTTTTGTTTCATTTTCGAACTTCTTTTTTCCTTGATGGTGGGGGTATATAAAAAAAATTTAAAAATCGGATACTTATAAAATAAATTTCTTATGCAACAATGTCTATATGCATTCTCCCGATTCAGATTTTTTTTTGCTGTTTAATGTTCCTTATAGATTTTGTAGGTACTAATTATCGCCTCATTGAATGTTTTCAACCTTTTGATTGGTTTGTTTTGAAAGGTTTTTTTTTTTCAGCTTTGCTGTTTGACCCTAATATCCCCTCTCAATGACGCACCTGATCCTACATGAAATATTTAGGTGGCATTTCTCTTTTTGTTCTGCTCCCAAGTTGTGTTGTTTAAATGGGCTTTGAGCTTAAATACTGTTCTCTCTTTCCATATCTCAATTGGTCTATTAATATACTTTCAAGAATGTTTTTTTGTTTTTGTTTTTTTTTTGCATATTGAGACGCTACAACTTGCTAATTGAAGATTTTAAACCTTTACTTGAAACATGCGGACTTTGAGCAGATAATGATCATTTTTTGGGCCTGCTTATGATAAATCTTCTTGATGAAGCCATAATTGGCATTTTAAAAAATAAAATAATGAATAAATTAAATGGAAACTCTTCCCAATGTCTAAGTTAAAAAAATTGATCTACATTGGTTTTGCATATGAAGAATGCTTTAAGGTACAAGTAGTACAAAACAACCATAGATGCTATTTTAACATATTTCTGAAAAAATACAAGAAAAAAATAATATTACTCTATTGACAAATTGACATTAATGAATGATCTTTGTAAGAAAAATAAATAAATTTTGGCATAGTTTCGGCCTATTTTGTGAAAAAAATCAGAGATTCCTATATGTTGGTCTTTTTGGAGCTTAAATTTTAGAATGTGTTTGTGCTATCTAAATGCAATAAACAAATATGTAACATTCTCTATAAAATGTATTGTAACTTTTGTTCCATAAACAGTACAGGGCTGATATTTGGACACATATATAAGGAGTCTGGCATTCTTTAAGTACTGTAAAGTTCAAGGTTATATCAAGAGATCAGTAGTCAATTACTGTAATGTCATCTACTGCATATTTTTCTAAATTTTTTTTTGCCATTGATATTTCTTTCATCAAGAAATATATGAACCATTGGTTTAATTTTCTCATTTTTGCATATTTTTTTCTACGTCCAATTTGAACCATTGTTTTTTTTTTTTTTTGTTTTTTTTTTTTTTTTGTTTTTTTTTAAAAATTCATTAATACGTGTTTTGTTAAGAAAACAGAATACTTAAAGTGTTGGACATTTACATGTGAATTTTCAATTCCGACGCAAGGTATGTTCAATTTTTACATAATATTTTAATAAAAATTTTCCAGTATCAATATAACTTACTGAGTTTAAGTAACAAAAAGATTGTCTTTATAAACAGTATTACATTAATCTGCAATAAATCAATCAATATTGTCGCAATAAGCCTCATTCTAAGGGCGGAAATCTGATCTGCTAACATGGGTCTGATAGGCCATATTTCAAACTACATGTATGTGGGCAATAAATGTATGGTTGAACTTCTTTCGTATAATTCGGTATTGTGATTTTTTATATCAAGTATGAGGTAGACGTACGTCGCCACCCCCACTTAGTTTTTGTGAAAACTTGAAAAATAAAATTTTCATTAATTGACTTTAATGTTTAACCTGTTTAATAATGTTATGGATATTGTACTTCAGATGTTCTTATTTCATTTCCCTGAAGGATAACAGCAGCGAGCATGCACAATTTACTGATTCCTTTTTTTGGGGGGGTGGGGTTAAAGTTCACAGGTTTTTAGGTCTTGTTTTATTATTAAATATGCACATTGTACCTTATCGATACATTAAGATTTATCGACGACTTACTGTCAATTAACTTCTGGTAATTTCCATTCCTTTCTCGATATGGTTTATACTGGTGAGCTTGAGATAAAAGATACAACACATTTGACACATCTATTTCATATTTGGATATTGTATATGAAAAAAACATTAATGGTAATCTAACAATCAAACCTATGATAAACGCGATTATTTTTACTTTTTTTTCGCCAACTTCCCTTACTTTTGCGGCAATCACATGCATACCCAGTTCATATATCTCAGTTGATTCGATACGCAAGCATGCTCTACGTATGAACAATTTCTAAAACTAGGTAAATTATTCACAAACAATTTGATGAAACATGAATATCAGCAGTCTTGTTCAAAGTCATCATTTCGTTAGTTCTATACAGATTTTATTGTTATTTCCCGATCATTTTGCCAAATTATACTTGACCCTACAAGAGTTACATGTGACACAGATCACATTTTATGTAATTTTAAGGAAAATATTTTTAACTCTGGTATTATAAGCACTGTTATTAGTGATCATTTTTTGACATTTTGTAGTAGAAAAGTCCCAAAGGGCCATTTCGAAATTCACAATATTATCAAGATAAGGTGCTTGAAGAATTATTCCATCGAATCGTTACAGTTTCTTTAAAAAGTGTAGATTGGAGTGATTGTTTAAATTCATCGTGTGTCAATAAAGCTTGGTCTATTTTTAAACAAATATTCACCAATATTTTAGATACTTTAGCTCCTGTTGCTGAAATAAGGGTCAAGCAAAGAACAGAGCCATGGATGACATGATATATTTTAGGTCTCATTAGAGATTGAGATAAACATCTGTATTTATATAGGAAGCATAAAAGTTAGGAAGACAATAAATTAGTTTGTTAATTGAGAAATCAAGTGCAGAGAGAAGTAAGGAAAGCTCGATCTTCCCTTACCAAAATACTCACCTTCTGGCAACATCTTCTGGCATTATTGCCGCAATATCATAGCAACATTCTGGCAATACATTGCCGCAATATTGCGGTTATATCGTTTTTCGTATGTAAATTAGATTTGCTGCAGTATTGCCGGAAAAGTGTTGCGGCATTATTGCCGCAATTTTGTAGTAACATTCCGGCAATACATTGCGGCAACATCGCAGTAATATCGTTTTTTTCGTATGTAAATTAGATTTGCTGCAATATTGCCAGAAAAGTGTTGCGGCAATGTTGCTGCAAAGCAATTGCAGTACATGTATTATTTCAGCTTGTGCTGCAGCAATATTGGGGTAACACTACAGTACTATACATAAATTGGTAATTAATAAAAATAATGATCTATCAATCTCACAATTAACAAACTGTGCTGAGGAACATAATAATCAATAGAAAGTCACAGAGTCAGCAAGAATAAGCTACTTCTGCTATTCTTTGAACAGATAGAAAAAATATGTTGATCATCATAATAAAAATCATATGCTTGTGAAACACTATGCGCCTGGTGGCAGCAAAGTTCAAAAAAGCTATCTTTAGCATATAGGTCACAGTCAAGGTCACAAGGTCATTGATCTTGGTGTCATTTGAAAAGAACATAATTAGTGGAGTATGCAGTCTCTATCTCCTATCGTTCAAAATTTATGGCAGAGGTTTCAAAAAGGCTGTTTAAAGTATATTGTCACAGTAAAGGTCACAATGTCACTGACCTTGGTTTTATTTTAAAATGCTAAATTAGTGAAGAGTGCATACCAAATAAAGAGTCTCTATCTTTTATGGCTCAAAAGTTATGCCAAAGGTTCGAAAAAATATATTTTAAGCCTATGGGTCACAGTCAAGGTCACAAGGTCATTGACCTTGGTGTTATTTGAAAATCTTACTTGGTGGATTACGCATACTAAATTTGAAGTCTCTATCTTTCATGATTCCAAAGTTATGGTGAATATTCAAAATGCTATTTTTATCATATAGGTCACAGTCAAGATCTCAAGGTCATTGAGTTTGGTGTCATTTGAAATAACTTAATTAGTGAAGTATGCATACCAAATTTGAAGTCTCTATCTCTCATTGGTTCGAAAGTTATTGCAAAGGTTAAAGTTTACAAACAAACAGACAAACAGACAGGACAATAACAATGTGTGACCCCGATCTATTGAAGCGGGCGCATGTGTATAGAATCAATATCAATATGCCACTGCGAAAATATCCAGTAATTTTGCATTAATTTTCAAATAACCTTAATTAGCTACCCTTTACATATTCCCAAATGCCAATCAGTATAATGTAGCATGTTTGTAAATTCCAATATATATATAAAATCAACTTTCTTTCAGGTATTCAAATTTATGCAATCAATTATTATCATATATGTTCAAGCATTTAAATGACAACATGCAACACCAGGATATACAGACATACAAGTCTTGACAATGTATACATGCATCACAAGCACTAGTTGAAACACATATAATTTTATCTCCATATAATCATTCTTCTTAAAAAGAACATGGTTTAGACTCACCAAATCTGATCACATGGAAAAAGACCTAGTAGATATTCCTATAATTCTGCTGAAATTCTTTTTTCTGGCTATTCCACATTATGCAGTCTTACTACTTATCTTGTCTAATCCCACTGTACACAATTAAGAACTCTAATTAACTTGATACAAGTCAATAATGAAGCAAAACATGCTCGCCTTTGATTTCCCTCCACTTTATCTAAAAAGAGGGAGTAAATGACTGAGCATGCTCAACAAATGGCTCATGGGTAATCCTAGATGTTGCCAGAGAGGTTTTTTCTGGAAGTATTGCCAGACTGTCACCAGAAGTTGTTGCAACTAGCGGTGATATTTCACAAACCCAAAAAGCTTGTTTCTGGTGACAAAAATGTGTTGCTGCAATGTTGCCGCAATATAACAGCGATATTGCTGCAATATATTTACTTTGATAAGGGTTCTTAATTTAAAGACAAAATTGAAAAAATAGTTCTGAGCATAAGAAACTATGGCAAAAACGCAGGAACATAGGATACAAATATAAACAAAAAAGTATTGAAAATATTGTTTTAAACATAGATGGTATAGTACATTTTTTAACTGTTTTTACCACTATTGCATAAAAACTTGTAAGCAAGTTACCTAGTCCTTCTCATATTTTTTCTGTCACATCAAGGGTAATTAAACAGTTTTATGCAGAGAAAAACATAGAAAACAAAACTTTTGTACTTCAACTTGTGTCTGAAAGATTTTATATATAAAGAACTAAAGAGTTTGAATGTTAATAAAAGTACTGGTTTAGATAAAATACCAGCAAGGTTTTTAAAAGATTGTGCTTTTTATATTAAGGAACCTATAATGTTCATTGTAAACAAATCTATAACCACTGGTACTGTACCAGAAGATTTTAAAATGGCAAGAGTCAAGCCTCTATTCAAGAAAGGAAATTCCCTCAAAGTTAGAAATTATAGGCCTGTTAGTATACTATGCATAGTATCAAAGATTTATGGAAAAATATGTTAATGATCAACTTTTAGATTTCTTAAACGATAATCACTTGTTGTATTCATATCAATCAGGTTTTAGAAACAAACAGATACTTGTTTAACACAATGTTAGATTTTATTAAAAACAATACATCCAAAGGGCTTTTTACAGGTATGGTAATGTTGGATTTACAAAAAAACTTTTGACACTGTCGACCATGCAATTTTATGTGATACGTTAGAAGTTTTAGAAGTTTTATCCACTGAGCGGTTCCAATCTTATCTGTCTTGTAGACAACAACAAGTTCATGTCAACAGTACTTCATCAGATTTTAATTCTATAGATTGTGGTGTTCCTCAAGTTAGTATCTTAGGACCTCTTTCATTTTTAATATATGTCAACGATATGAATGTCAGTATTGATTGTGACTGTAAATTAATTCTATATGCTGATGACAGTGTTATTATATATGCACACAGAGATCCTGCTATTTTTGCTCAAAAACTGGGCATTGTTCTTGACAATTGTTCTTCATTTAGGTAAGACAGAATCTATTTTATTTGGTCCTTCAAGAAAGCTTAAAAGTATCACAGATTTTAAAATTTATGTAATGGTCACATTATTAAAGGTTCTGAAAGTGTTAAATATTTACGAATCTGTATTGACAAGTTTCTTTCTTGTGAAAATATTGTTTAAGCATCATACAAAAAGTAAATGCTAGACTTAAGTTTTTATACAGAAACGCATCTTCTCTTAGTACGCAGTCTAGAATGACCCTATGTTCTGCCTTGATGCAATGTTATTTTGACTAAGCTTGTTCTTCCTGGTATTGTGGAATAAATAAGTACTTAAGCACAGATTACAAGTAACCCGTAACAAAGTAGTATGGTTCAATTTAAACCTCTGTCCTAGAGAGAATATTTCTAATGATATCTTATCAATTAACAATGGTAATTTCCATTCCTACGTCGATGCCAAGTATCTTGGTGAGCTTGAGATAAAAGATACCACCGAGTCTGACACATCTGTTTCATATTTGGATATTTTTCTTGAAAAAGACGTTAATGGTAATCTAACAACCAAGCTATATGATAAACGTGATGGCTTAAACTTTTCTATCGTCAACTCCCCTTACTTATGCAGCAATATACCTTCATCACCTGCATACGGAGTATATATATCTCAATTGATTCGATACGCAAGAGCTTTCTCTACGTATTAACAATTTCTCAAACGAGGTAAATTATTGACAAGCAAGTTGATGAAAGAAGGATATCAGCAGTCTCGTTTAAAATCATCATATCTTAAGTTCTATGGTCGATACATTGACCATGTCAGCAAATACAATTTATCATTGAGTCAAATGCTGACTGACGTTTTTCATACACTTTGTAAAAGACTAAAATATGCTCAGCATTCTATTACATATCAGTCAGTAACTGAGTTCATTATTTCCATTAATTTTCCCAATGTAAGAAATTACATGTATACAGTGTTTCTGTTCATGTATAGTCCATGTGTAATATATTTTTACCTATATATGTGTTCCTCTGACATCATAGTGAAGTAATATAAATATCACTAAATAATTTAATTTCACTTGTATCAAGCCATTTCATTGGCTGAATCATTCAGAGGAACATATAATATTTTGGATAACATAACTTGCCTACGTCACAATGAGGAACGTCAAAAATGTATTACTCCGCTTGACGTAACTTTTAAAATAATGCTCAGTTTGAAGTCTTTTTCCGGAGTAAATATTGTCTCATTGTCTACACTGGAATTAAATTATAAGGAATGAAGCTAATTTCAACTTATGTTATCCGATATAACAAAACTTGGGGCAGTTTACGTTTTTTTATAAACCGCTTCGCGGTTTATAAAGCGTAAACTGCCCCAAGTTATGTTATATCGGATAACATAAGTTGAAATAAGCTTCATTCCTTAAAGATTGTATTATAAATATAAGTAAAAATTGTTATCCTATACAACAGCAGACATGAACAAAATTGGGTATTTTTGGTATAGATTATGCCATCGAATGACAGAACAATAGTCCTTTGTTGATAGTTTTAAATTTCAACAACCTTAAAACTAATATAAATACTGTATAGGGGGAAAATAACTCGCGGTGTTAATATTCGCTATATTCACGGTGTTCATGAATCCGTGAATTCAAGAAACAGTGAATAAATTTTCAATAATCTCCATGTTTTATTTGGAAATTTGAGAATAAACCAGGATAGGTTTATATATATGTACGTGCTCTACATGGTCATTTAAGTAATTACGAGCAGTAATTGTCATTCAATTATTTTAATTATCACGCTGTACTTTAATTCTAATCAGCAGATAATAACCTGTATTTGTTAAAAAAAAAGCTGTTTTAATAGCCAACGCTACATGTTTAGTCAATCAAAACACGTAGGTCATGGCATTGATTACCCGTGCGTAACTAATGTTACCACGTCTATTCGTTACATGGACCTGCATTATCATGCATATTAATTTTTATCGACGTTTAAAAAACATTCAAATAACTTTCGAACTTACTGAAGATTTTGGAAGGAGATTATTTCGTTGACCTACATTAACAAATTTATTACCAATTAAAACAATTTTTAAAAAACTGGCGGCCTATTAGCCTCTTAAATGTTGTATATAAATTAGCCTCAGGGTGCATTGCTGAAAGAATTAAAAAATTCTTAGATAAGCTAATACATGGGGACCAAACAGGATTTATTAAAGGTAGATTTATTGGCGAAAATTTTGGACTAATATATGATATTATGCACCAAGCAGAGTCAAGAAACATACCTGGTCTCTTAATGTTTATCGACTTTGAAAAAGCATTTGATACCGTTTCATGGAACTTCATAAATCAAACACTTTGTTTCTTCAACTTTGGTCAGTCAATTAGAAATTGGATAAAATGTTTCTATAATAATGTAAAGTCCTGTGTTATTCAAAATGGGATTGTGTCTCAGTATTTTTACCCTGAAAGGGGTTGTAGACAAGGTGATCCTATTTCACCGTACCTTTTTTTTACTTTGTGCAGAGATTCTAGGTATTTTGATAAAAAAAAATAAGGATATTAAAGGTATAACTATTGATGGTGACGAATACAAATTGTCCCAATATGCAGATGATACATCTGTTATTTCTGATGGCTCTCCAAGCTCATTGGATGGAATTACAAGAGTGTTAGATTATTTTGCATCAATCTCGGGTCTAAAAATAATTTTTTTTAAAACTAAATTAGTCTAGATAGGAAGTAAAAATTCTCAAAAGATGTATTTCATCACTCAAGATGGAAGTTTGATCCCAGTACTACATCCTTTGATTTACTAGGTGTTAAGTTTTCTGTCGATTTACCTGACATGGTAGATATTAATTACAAATTAAAAATTGAAGAAATTAAAAAAAAACCATGTCACAATGGAAAGCTCGCAAACTTACTCCTCTGGGAAGACTGACTGTAATAAAAACATTACTAATTCCTAAACTAAATCATCTTGTACTCACTTTACCAAATCCTAATGATGATGTCATGAGTGCTTTTGAAAAAGCTTTGTATAATTTTCTATGGAATAATAAAAATCATAAAGTTAAGAAAAATGTAATGATTCAAGAGCAAATATTTGGGGGCTTAAAAATGATAGACTATCAAAATTTTGTTACATCATTGAAATCTAGTTGGATAAGGCGGGTTATGAGCTCAAGTGCAAAATGGGTTAAATTACTTGAAGCAGAATTAGGAATAAGTATAAATCATCTTTGGCTGTTTGGAATTGACTTTATTAAGAAACTGAGTAGAACCACGAAAAATAAGTTTTGGAAAGATGTTTTCTCTAGCTGGTGTCAAGAAAATCAGGCTAAAGCTATAGCTGTTTAAGTCTTCTCCAAGAACACATATGGAATAATCCAGAAGTTACCATTGGTGGCCAGTCAATTTTCATCAAAAGTTACTTTAATTCGGGCTTAGATTTTATCAATGATTTCTTAGATTTAAATGGAAACTTTTACAGTTTTGATTTTATTCAAAATAACTTGAAGGTAAACAAAAACTATGTTGAATATGCCGGACTAAGAACAGCAATTAGAAAGAGACTATCATGTTTTAAGAATTATGAAATAAAGCTAATGTCTAGACCGATGCTTCCATCCAGCCTTGACATTTTCTTAAAGAGTAAAAAAGGGTGTAATGATATGTATAATGTTCTCATTAGGAATAAAAAAGGCGATATAACTTCAGTTATAAAATGGAGTGAAAATGGGGAAGAATTTAGTGAAAAGTACTGGGAAAAACTTTTTGAGCTACCTTTCAAAACAACCCAAGAATCAAAATTTCAATGGTTGCAATTCCAAATCTTACATAGAATAATCCCTACTAATTGCCATCTTTTTAAATTAAGACTTATTGATTCACCATTATGCTCCTTCTGTGAGAAGGATATTGAAACTATTGATCACCTTTTTGTTGAATGTTCTGTTGTAAAAGAAGTATGGTTAGAGATTGAAGAATGGATCTTGCAAAAAGTGAACAAGTCTGTTTGTTTTGATAGACAATCAATTTTATTTGGTAAATTTTTAAACCGAAACTCCTACAAGTTAGAAAATCTACTTATTCTGATTATAAAACAATGTATTTTTGCTAGTAAGTATGTTAAAACTATAAAATTAAACGTTGAGACTTTGAAAAATGTTATAACTGAGAGAAATAGAGTACAAAAATTTCTTTTGTTAAAAAATTGTAAATATGATGAATTTGAAAGACACTGGCAGGAAATAGTTGAAAAACTTTAAAATTTTCTTTCCATTACCTGTTCAATAAAGTGTGTGCCCTCTCATCTTTTTCTCTCTCACTTTCTCATTTCTTTCCCCCCTTTCTCTCCCCCCTCTCTCCTTCAACATAAACTTTCACACTATTTTTTATTATGTCTTTTTTATTTTTGCTTTATTATAAACCTTCTTGTATATATATTTATATATACGTCTGTTTCATATTTGTGTAATTTGTGTGAAAGTTAAAATAAACTTAAAAAAACAAAAAACAAAACAAATTTATTACCATCCAGTGGTTTTTCGCCGCGTTGATGTTGTATTGAAGATCTTGGGGTGTACATGCACTCATCGTAATTGCATATAGGAAAGTCATTAGACGTTCATAGTCAAGGACGTTTTATAACTGCACTTGTTTTAATTAATTGTCAATTATTTATTAAAACTAACATTTTTATATTAACATACCCTGTTGATGTTGTTTACATGTAGCTAAACGGATATAGACAAGGGAGGTAACTTTTATTTTATATCGATTCCGCGAATTCAAGAAACCGCGATCGTGTCAGATGAAAGAAAAACGTGAAAATTACAACCCGTGAAATTAATCCCCTATACAGTATCAGTAAAGATTTTTATCCTATGCCACAGCAGAAGTGAACAAAATTACATAATATTTTTGGTATTGAATATGCCATCAAATGACAGAACAATAGTCTTTTGTTGAAATTGTTGATATTTTATAACAACCTTAAAACTACACAGGTAAAGTTGCAACGTATGTTCACCATATGTTTTGAGAACCATATGTTGATCATAAGTTAAACATACGTTGAACATATGAATTTTCCACAGTATGTTTAACATATGTTTAAAACCTATGTTGAACATATGTATAAAACATATGTTGAACATATAGCCGACTCAGAACATATGTTGAACATATGTTTGTGGTAACCATATGTTTAACATATGTTTAACGTATGTTCAACATATGTTTATTTCAAACATATGTTTAACATATGTTTTGAGTTTGACACTTTTTACAATAAAACATCTCCAACGTCAGGAAATGTTCAACAGCTATATTTTCTTGCCAACAAAGTTGAGAGTTACCTTACAATTTAGATAAATTATAAATTAAATTCGTAATAGACTAAGTTCAGTAATCCACATTAATTTCTGGAATACAGTTTTGGGTAGGCATACCATTCGTAGTTTCCCCCCCCCCCCCCCCCCCCCCGGCTTAGAAAGAAATCCTGGATCTGTGTTTGCTTTAAAGCTTAATATAAATTACACGAAATTTATTTTATGTTAATTCTGAACAAAGGGACTTCAACATGTTCAAGTAAAAAAAATAATAAATTCAAAAACATAATTATTTAAGCATTGAATTCATATTTTTGGCTGTCTTCGGTCCTATAACACACCTGGCCGTGCCAACAAATTGAATACCGCGCGTTAGCGCGGTATGATAAATTTGTCGGCACGGCCAGGTGCGTTATAGGACCGAAGACAGCCAAAAATATGAATTCAATGCTTATATTTACATTTTCTAATTTTCCTTCTTATTAATTGCTATTGTCTGTTTGAATTCTCGCGATTCAGCTTTTGTTGCTTTTCATGTTTCGTATAAATTTTGCAATTGCCGATTATCGCATCAATATATCGTTTTATACCCCTACAGTAATTGTGTGTGTGTTGAATGGTTCTCGTTTTTAAATTACCCTTTTTTTAATCCTTTCTCCTTTCTATGACGCAATTCATTTGTTTTTTTGTTTTTTTTTTGCAGTTGTTACCCAGTAGGTGCTATATCTAATATAAAAACAGCAGTTGGGAGAAATATGGAAAGCGTTGGGTTTAAAGTTCATATAAATACAAAAAGAATACATTTCTTCTGTTTAAAAACATTATACAGTTAAAGTATATCACTGAGAGGGTATGCAATATTTGTACCCCCCAAAACAGAAAACGATACTTAAACCCGTGGATTTTTCTATGATATAACTGCTTTCCTATACCATAACAAAACAATCAATTAAACATTCTTTTTTATGCGTGATTATAAGGTCTTCATGAGGAGAACCATTGAAAATACACATGTATATCGGTCACTAGGATGATAGTCTAAAATTAAATAATATATTAATTTCATAGAACCACGAGAAAGGCATTGCATTTGAATAACTTTAAAGGAGACATCTGAAATTCTTGTTTCATCAACTTGTTTGTGAGCTTCATTTTAGAATTTTATCATACGTAGAACATGCTCTTGCGTGTAGAATCAACTGTGATATATACATTCTGTTTACGCTGAATTAAAATAGATCGTCCTAAACTGGTTACTGGCATGTATAAACAGAATGAAATCTTCTTTAGTGATGCGTCTGTTGAATAATGAATAAGGTGATAGATAAAAATGAAATAATCATCTATGATATTAAAATCAACGGTAAATTCTAATGCATGACCTTTTATAAAGTACATATATGTACACCAGTTGCTGACAAATCTTTAATTTCTCAAGATAATTAATGATACTCTGGCAGGCGAAAATGTCATCCTTAGAACACCGAGTTTTTACGACCCCCCATCCTCCACCCCTAAAAACACATCGAAAAAGGGTATTTAGGTAATTTAGCAAGAACTCAACATTTTTATTTTTTTCTTTGGTACACAACATAATGAAATGCTCTCTGTTTCTTACTAAATAAAACCTTTGCTTTTTGTGATGAATCTGATTTGAATAAGTCGCCCTCCTTTTTTGCACACTATTTTCATTCGGTAAACCGACTAATCTGATATCAGAGCTGATATGAAAACAATTACCTAACTAGACATGACAACAATTACCACGCAATTTAGATAAAGCATGTCAAATTTTACAGAAAGTCAGTCTTAAGAGTCATCTAATCTTTTTCCGTCGCTAAGTCATCCAAAGATGTTTTTTTTTAAATCACCTGCAGCGTAAAACTGATACTGGTATGGTAAATTAACAAGAAACAGGAAAATTCTAAATTTCAAGCTTCATTTAGACAAATGTATGTTATCTCATCGTACCTTAAGAGGAGTTACAGAAGTACAAATATCTCAAATGAAACGTATTTCAAATATATTTGAGGTATATTTCTGCTAAAAGAAGTATTATATCTTAAATTATGGGTTAAAAATTCATTGATGATCGAGCTTCATTTATAACCTACACACTAAGGAACGGGGCTTTGAGGACAGATGATACAAACAATTTTTTTCTTTGAAAAAGATTTAATATCATGTCACAACTTTAGAAATGTGGATGGTTTTTAGAACCCTTTCTCCTAAGAACTGGAATATGAAAAAGACTTGGAAAATATTAGTAATATTTAAATGAAAAAACAAATATAGAAAAATCACATTCAGTAACGGTTTACAGGTGAAAACAAATTTCAGAATATGCTAACATGGTGCTAAAAGTGTAATATAAACTTAAGAAAAATAGACCAAGCCAGGTGAATATTATTAGGAAAAGCTAAATGGTAAAAATCATTGTTATTGTTATTTTTTTTGTCATTTTGATCTTCTTCTTAAAATTCAACTGGCTTGGTATAATTTTCTAAAGTTTATATTACACTTTTAGCATCAAGATAACATATTCTGAAATGTGTTTTCACCTGTAAACCCTTACTAAATGTGATTTGTCTATATATTTGGGGTTTTTTTTTTTTTTGAAATATTACTAATATTTTCCAAGTCTAATTGATTTTCCAGTTCTTCGGAGAAAAAAATTCTTAGAACCATCCACTTTTCAAGACTTGTGACATGATATTAAATCTTTTTCAAAGAAAAAAATTGTTTGCATCGTCTGTCCTTAAGGTAGGATTCTTCTCATATTTCTAATATCTAAAAATTAATGAAATTTTCACAGAATCAAGAAGACAATATGTTTAAGTGATAGTATAAGTGAAATTAGATTTGACCGTTTTATATTAGGGGCAAGGTCAGGTCAAGGTCATTATCTTTTTCCTTGACATTAAGAATACAAAAATACTGTTGCCAATCATGTGATACCTACTTCTATTTCAAAAGTTTAAAGATTGTTCTTTTTGCATAAAAACATATTACTATATCGGGTCTATAGCATGATATTACCAAGTTTACATAAATAATTTAACTTAACTGGATATTGCCTAATCCGAATTTTCTCTGTTTTTCTTAATTTTTTAGGATATATTAGTTATTTTCATATGCTTCCTATATTTAACTTTTCCTTATTTTCACATATAATAAAGAGGTCTTATAAATGTACAAAATGATACAAAAACAAAAAGTTTTGATCGTTTACTAAGAGAGAAAAAATACTTTTTATGGATTTTTGGCTCAAATCTGCACTTTGATAGGAAGCGTTTAAAAGCTAACAAAGTTCTAGTTTGTTTGAAAAATCATATTTATTTGATATATTTTTAAAGTTTAGTCCCTCATTATTAATTTAACTTACATTTTAAAATAACTCCAAGTCTTAGATTGTGTAAAAGTTATAACTAAATTCATCGTTCTATTATAATTTTGAGAGGCAGAAAAGAAGATATTTTCATACGCCAACATTCCGCCAAAAATATAGTCCCTGCTAGTTTTCAAACGCAGTTTACCATTTCTATTTAAAGTTGTACAATTGTGATGAGGGAAGAAAAATATGGTCTTTTAAATTCCTTAAACCTCAATATATAAGACATATAAGCAAATATACTTTGAATGTTTTATCTAGTTAGAAACCAGAGAAGAATCCTACCTTAAGTTAAAAAAAATTCAAGTTGATCAAATAACGTTTATATATTTTATTTATTCAAACAGTAACTGCCAAATAACAAACGGTATCCGAGTTCAAAATTGCATTTGACAACACAAAATAGGAGTGGAACAAACACGAATCTACAAACTGTTTGCTGTTTCTTGCTCATATCTAATTCTTTTATTTAAATCAGTCACCTCTCTTTTCGCACACTGTTTTTATTTAGTAAACAGACAAATGTGATATCCAATCTGATATGAAATCTATAACCTTACTAGATATGACTACAATAACCTCACAATTTAAATAAAGCATGTCAAAATCTGACAGAAAGGCAGTCTTAAGAGCCACATATTTTTTTCTGTCGATAGATCATTGCAAGATTCTTAAAATAGTCATTGTATGAAACTGATACGGATTGCCTTCTTGGGCGGTTATGTTAACAGGACAGGGAAAATTTTAAATACCATGCTCCATAAAAGGACATCATTTTCTACCCTTAGACTGTAAAAGTACTTTTTCCATGGGGTCATAATTCCGCGGAATCTCAATTTCTGTTTAATCTATATATGCCTTACATTTATATTATATACGCTTGGACAAATTTCTGCGGAAAATGTGTGTCCGCGTACATAGTGAAAATTAATACCACGCGAAAAAAAGTACTTCTACTGTATATCCATCCTATAATAAATACCATGAAAATAATTCAAAGCACTTTAGAGTAGAAAAGGATTTATCAGGAGAAATCTTTAAAAATATAATGATCCGAGCAGTAATCAAATAACAAGAGCCGAGCTCGTTGCAAAGGAACGAGTAGGTCTTCCGTTGGAGCTGTGTACAGAGAGTACATACCTTGGGTCAAGGTCACTGCACTTCTTATGTGAACAACCTTTCTTCTCAACATGAGCCTCCAGTGAATCTGAATTACAAAGTTACGCTTGAACATTTTTTTTGTGTCAGTGACCTTGATTTGCCAGAAAGACCTTTGATTAGGGTAATGACACTACCTCTAATCATAAGTGATCTGTTTAAAGTAAGAGCCTCTAATGATTTTCATTTACTAAGAATTTCGCCGCTGAACTATTTCGTGAGGGATGCTGAATGTAAAGGCTACGTTCAACTATCATTCCATTGAACAAGAATGTTTACTTCGGAATATTTCTTTACAATTGTTCGATTTTCGTATCAATTTATAAACGTAAGTTAAATTCCTCTTAAAACAGAATTAACATCTGCTGAAGACAAATTGAAATAATTATTATATAGATGTTTATGATTATCTGCATAGGTCTATTTAGAATATGAAACTTTTTTATAAAACAAATTTTTACCCATGATTTATTTAATTACATTTTTATTCTGAAATCAGCCGATGAAGATGTTTTAAATTCGCATCATCTCGTTCCATTTCGTCACAGATCGGAAAAACAACTTTGAGGTATTTTAAAACATCACCGGCTTTTAAATTCAAACAACATATGCATGGAGTTCACAGGCACTTATACATATTCGTATACGGGGTACCCCTACCTATATTTACCACAGGTAGGGGGTACCCCGTATACGAAACAAGTGCCTGTGTGACAGATGATGTGACCAGACTCAATGGGATTCTCATAAACCGATTAAAAGACCATCCAAAATAGACAATGCGTGGGTACTTTAATGGTAGTGTTTATGGAATGGTCAACGGTAAACGAATGAAGTTTGACTTGTTGGACAATGTTGATGAAAAGATTAAATAGTGTAAAGTTATTTAGACAACCCGGAATTTTAAATTCCATCCATGTGATTATTCCGGAACTTTGAAGTCCATTGACGCCGAAGTTTTTGCTATTACCTTCAAAATTAAAATTCCGGTTGTGTATTTTTGCCTGTACGCGAATATGGCCCATTGACAATTTTCGAGCTTGCCAATTTTTGAACTGTTTGAATGCTTTTTACAAACTTTTTCCTGTTTTACTACTTCTTTCCTTCCTACTCTATCTTTCTCTTAACAACTCAATTCTGTGTTTACTTAAGAATAATTTAATTTAGTCTAAATAGTGTAATTTGATTGGACTAGACAGTCATATGACTGTGTTTCATATAGTATAAAGAATGTATGTATAGAGCCACGCCCCCTTGGCAACAGTGAGCCGGAACTACTTTTTACCATAACTTCCTGTTTACATTCCAGTTTATAGTAAAATGTTCATCATTTTATAAAAAATAATAAAAATATTTAATGAAATTCTTTTAATTCTATTTTTGTGTCATCTTATACTAAATTACACAATTATTATGTAAATAAATAGTCAAGGCACTAATAAGATGGAACTATATGAGTTGTGATTTGTTGTCGTCTGCACAATGGCAGATTTTGACATGCTGGGGGTAGGAGAAAATGTTGAAATTGAAGAAATTGATTGGGAAACCCTTCATCAAATCTTTGATGGGGAACTTGATGTATCAACATCTAGAAAGGAGGCTGAGGAAGAGATGGAAATGGTTTTAAATCCTATAAAAACAGAGGAAACCATGCTTAGAGACCAAGACTCAGACTGCAGGAAAAAAAGATTCAAAACTGTTAATGAAACAGAGCTGTAGGAATTGAAAGAAAGAAGGCAGTCAAAAGCTACAAAGTTTAATACAAAGTGGGGAGTAAATTTGTTTCAAGGTAAATGCATGTTTTAAATATTTTAAATGTAAATTATTTCAAGTCAACAACATTTTTAATATCCAGATTGGGACTTGAACCCAAATTCCCCACACAAATTGCATGGTTGCTTTACCATTAAGCTATCTGGATTTATATGAAGTATGACTTGATAAGTTGATAATAAAAAAGGTCCCCCTTTTTTGTAGAATGGAGTGTTGAAGCTTTGGGACTGCCAACTGATTTCCATAATATTTCCCCTACTGAGCTGAACAAACGACTAGAAAAATTTTATGCAGAGGCTACACCTAAACCCAATGAAAAAAGGTCACAATATATGACAAAAGAACAAGCAACAGAATACCACAGTAATACATACAAGAGCCTAAGATCAGCAATTAATCGCCATGTTCACGACATTGGACGTCAGTTTGACATAGTGCGTGACAGAGAATTTAGGGGTAGCAGTAATGTCTTAGACGGAAAACTAAAAAAAGAATTTACAAGAAGGGCTCTCTCGACCAAGAAAGCACAAGGCTGTTATTCCAAAAAATGATCTTGATAAAATTTCAGCATACCTTTATGGAGATTCAACTCCAAGAAAAGAATGTATGCAGTACCAAATGCAGGGGAACACTGTCCAGTCAATTCTTTAAAGCAATACCTCTCAAAGATGGACCCTACTGCAACATTTCTTTTCAACAGATGTTCAAAAGAAGCGTTATCCTTTCCAACTACAGAGGAAATTTGGTACACTAATGTTCCTATCAAAAAATACCAATTCACACGTTTTATGGCTGACATTTGTAAAAACGCAAAATGTGAAAATTCTTACACTGCACACAGCTTACGTGCAACCTCCATACAAGGCATGAACGATGCAGGATTCGAAGTGCGACACATAATGCACATGAGTGGCCATAAAAACGAATCCTCTGTAAGGAGTAATAGCCGAGAATGCGCTACTTACCAGAAGGAGTCGATGAGTAGAGCTTTATCCAATCTGATCGTCCCACAAACGGAAAGAAATGACACTGTTCAGGTTACAGGATCCAGTCATGCCGTCACATGTAAACATCCTGACGTCTCAGCCCAAATAACAACATCTGCAGAAATCATTCAGTCTTCAACCTTTTCCTCTGGATTTATATCCAACTCGTCCTTTCATCGATGTGTTTTTAATTTCACCTCCTCCAAGTAGATAAGTCATAACCTGCACTTGCTTAACGCGTTGTTAAATTCCGAAAAAATGGCCGTCGATTGGGTGGATTGAAGCTCGTCGATCTCTAGATCACCTTGTTACTAGGATGACGTATTCTTACGCGGTTGAATTTAAAATTGTATAATTTTTACGAAATAAAATTTGTTATTTTGAAATATTTAGTGTTGGAAATTAAATTATAAGGAATGAATTCTTATTTTTTTTATTTTATACGATATAAAATGGTTTGGGACAGTTTACGCTTTTTTATAAACCGCTTCGCGGTTTATAAAGCGTAAACTGTTCCAAACCATTTTATATCGTATAAAATTAAAAAAAATAAGAATTCATTCCTTACACTACTGGCTTTTAAAACCCCTGTCCGTATGAAAATCCCCTGTCTTTCTCTGTATCCTACAGCATTTTCACAGTAAGCTACGGTATATCTACAGTATGCTACGGTATGCCAGCTCTGTATATACAGTAAATCTCTGTATGCCACTGTATGTATCCCCAGCATGCTACAGTTACATACAGTAGGCCCCGATACGCCTACAGTATGTCACTGTATGGCTACTGTTTCCTACAGACAACTACGGTAAACCCCAGTATATGCCCCAGTACGCCCCTGTATATGTTCATTGAAGCAAAAAGAAGAAGTTTACACACTCCCAGAGCACTGTACGGTTACCTAAGGTGTGGGATTATCAATTTTGTACACAGAGTTACTTACCTAAGAAATTTTTGAACAATATTTAAAACTCATGGTAGTTTTTTTTTAATTTGTTCTTTTATAACTCTGAAATAACTCTGAAAAATTAATAAACCATTGCTACAAAAAAATATTTATCTATCTATTTTTTTCATAAATTATGTAATTATTTTTTTCAATTAATTTATTTATTATTATTTTCTTTTTTTTTCTGGAAACACCTATTTAATCCGTAAGATAATTGGAATGACTTTGTACCTTTTGTGGTAAAAAAAAAACGGCCGGGGTAATGCTGCATTTTGGAAAATTCTTGTTTTTTTCAATTTATGATGTTCATTTAAAAAGAATTAATCTTATTAACTGCATGTAATTAATCATTGCATAAAAAACTTTTCTTATTTCTAAATTGAATATACAAACAAAATTATTAATTGTATACCCGAAAGTTGGATTTATTTGGCTTATTTTATGTAAACAAGTTTACGCTAAAATGTCTCTCAAAGTCTTTTTGAATCATATTAAAACTATTTTTAATTATTTTACTTCCGTGTTGGATATCAAAATAATCGTCTCATCATGCACAATCTTAATTCGTCAATAGCTTTTTTGATACTTTTATTTTGTTTAGTTTGACAAACATCGGTTCTCATATAAAGAGAAATGTTATTTCAAACAGCCGCAGAGTGGACACGGTCGCTCTCTGCCACAAAAGAAACAAGGTATAGTGGTCAGTGAAAAAGACAATAGGTGTCATTACTGTGTACCCCGTGTCACTGGTAAACAATCAATGGCTTTGAAGTTCTATCATAATCGTGTTAGGGTTTTGAAAACCGATTTTTTTTTCAATTAAAACAAAGTAAAAATATGAAATTGCAATTGACAAATTAGAATTGTGCATAATGTGACGATTATTTTGATATCCATCATGGACGTAAGATAACTAAAATTCGTTTTAATATGCTTAAAAAGTACTTTGTAGCATAGTTTAGAATAAAAATATTTATACAAAAAACCCTTAAAAAATTGCATTTTTGATGATATAAATAATTGATTATTTCGTTGTATTGTCAATTTAAAAAATATAAATAAAAAGATTGACATTTTTATGTTGATTGATTAATAATTTATTTTATTTATTTACCATGTATTTATTTTTCTAACACCTGTTTAATCCATCAAATACTTGGAATGGCTTTTTTAAACCTTTTGTAAAAAAGAGAGAAAAAAAACACAGCAAATGTAATGCTGCATTTGAGAAAATTCTAGTTTTTAAAATTAATTCAATAATTGATTTTTAAATGGTTAGTGGATAAATAAATAAAACTGATTAAAAGCACGTATTTAATCAGTATTTAATCATTGTAAAAAAACAATATATTTATCTATTTATTCTTAAAATTGACGAGACAAACAAATTAATTATAATCCTGAAAGTTGGATTTATTTGGCTTATTTTATGTAAACAAGTTTACGCTAAAATGTCTCTCAAAGTCTTTTTGAATCATATTAAAACTATTTTTAATTATTTTACTTCTGTGTTGGATATCAAAATAATCGTCTCATTATGCACAATCTTAATTCGTCAATAGCTTTTTTGATACCTTTATTTTGTTTAGTTTGACAAACATCGGTTCTCATACAAAGAGAAATGTTATTTCAAACAGCCGCAGAGTGGACACGGTCGCTCTCTGCCACCAAATAAACAAGGTATAGTGGTCGGTGAAAAAGACAATAGGTGCCATTACTGTGTACCCCGTGTCACTGGTAAACAATCAATGGCTTTGAAGTTCTTTCATAATCGTGTTAGGGTTTTGAAAACCGATTTTTTTCAATCAAAACAACGTAAAAATATGAAATTGCAATTGACAAATTAGAATTGTGCATAATGTGACGATTATTTTGATATCCATCATGGACGTAAAATAACTGTAATTTGTTTTAATATGCTTAAAAAATACTTTGTAGCGCATTTTAGGATAAATAATTTTTATATAAAATAAATTAAAAAGAATCAGGGGGGAGGGGGACTTATATAATTGATTACTTTGTTGTCTTGTAAAGTACAAAAATAAATAAATTATTTATTTATTTATTTTGTTTATTTATGTATTTGTAGATTAATTTATAAACAGAATAAATAAATAAGATAAATTATTAGTTCATTTTTTTTTAATTTTGTATATTTAAAGTCATTTATTTTATTTAATTTCCACTTACCACTTCACCTTGTTTATTTTGTGCCGTGGCTACTTTGCACCTCTGCATTTGTCAAGAAATAGATTGATTTGTTTTTACAATGATTAATTTCATGCCGTTAATTAATTTTATTTTTTTTAAAGAAAATGAATCAATTTTAAAACTACAATTTCCAAAATGCAGCATTACCCCTGTTTTTTTTTTTTAAGAAAAGTTACAAAGTCAGACCAAGTATTTTATGGATTAAATAGGTGTTCGCAAAATACATAAATTAATTAATTAACTAATCAACCAATTCAAAGAATAAATAATTAATTTAAAAAATTGAAAAATAAATATTTTTTGAAGCAATGATTTATTAATTTTTCAGAGTTATTTCAGAGTTATGACAGAACTAAATAAGTCTCTTAACAAATAAAAAAAATATAACTTTGTGTTTGTATATTTGTTCAAAAATTTCTTAGGTAAATAACTAAATGTACTTAATTGATAATCCCACATCTTAGGTAACCGTACAGTGCTCTGGGAGTGTGTAAACTTCTTCTTTTTGCTTCAATGAACATATACAGGGGCGTACTGGGGCATGTACTGGGGTTTACCGTAGTTGTCTGTAGGAAACAGTAGCCATACAGTGACATACTGTAGGCGTATCGGGGCCTACTGTATGTAACTGTAGCATGCTGGGGATACATACAGTGGCATACAGAGATTTACTATATATACAGAGCTGGCATACCGTAGCATACTGTAGATATACCGTAGCTTACTGTGAAAATGCTGTAGGATACAAAGAAAGACAGGGGATTTTCATACGGACAGGGGTTTTAAAAGCCAGTAGTGTTAATTCGTACAGAAGCTCCAGGTTCCGTCAGAGGTAAATTTCTTAATTATCCATCATTTCTTTGAAAATATTATCAGCTAATTAACTGTCAAGGATTGGGGGATATCAACAAAGGAAGAGATGTTTTTAATTATCTAATGGGAATTATAATATTTACTGCCTTCAGGACACTCATTTTACACCTGAAAGGACATGAAATCAGATACATGTGGGGTTTTGACTGTTACTTTAGTTCTTTTTCATCAAACTTTAGAGGTATAAAAGATGAAAATATTGTATTTTTAGTCAATGACCAGTTAGTTTTAGAAACACGTCTCATGGAAATTAGAGGAAAATGTATTTCATATTCGTCTTTTAAAAAAAATCCAGACTTTTCAAAGAAGAAAAAGTTATAAAAGAAATAAGTTCCATGGAGGAATTTTCACATGGTTATGTGCTGAAATCCTTTAAAGGCATCAAAGGTATTCATTTCATTAATGGGGAAAAGAAAATTTCAATGCTTGCTAATGACACTTCTCTTATATTAGATGGCAGTATGAAATCTTCGCAATCAAGTTAATTTAAGTACCCTTAGAGATTTTGCAAAAGTGTCCGGCTTACATATAAATTATGATAAAACACAAGTAATATGGATAGGTAGCAAAAAAGGTAGTGATGAGGTTTTATGTAAAAATCAATTTCTTGAGCGGGGAAAGAAAAACTTTAGGTTACTTGGTATTGAATTTGATATAGATTTGCACTTTCAAGGAATCTCAGATCAAAGTTAGAAAACATAAAGAAAATGATAAGGCATTGGAAACGTAGGAATCTCACACCTCTAGGACGATTAACAGATACAAAACTGCAGTGGTTTCAGATCAAATTAATCATAAAATATTAGCAACATATTCCTTTTTACATTAAATTAAGAAAATAGATTTATATGGGTGTTCTTTTTGTGAAATGAGACAGAAACTATTGCACACATCTTCTGGCAATGTGAAGTAATACAAGACTTATTGAACAGTTTTGATAGTTGTTTCAGAAAGATTCATATTAATGTTGTATATTCAAAGAAAGAATTCATATTGGAATCTTTTACAAAATTAGACAAACTTAAATATCTCATTGCTCTTCAAATTAAATATTTTATTCATAGAATGAGATGTAGTGCTTAAAACATCTTCTCGAATAAACTGATATCCTCCATCAAATATATGTATGAAACAAACAAATGTATTGCATATAAGAACAATAATCATGTGACTTTTGACGAAGCCTTGAAACCCTGGAAGAATATGTTTATGATTCTTTTTATCTCACTATCCCTTCTCTCTCTCTCTCTTTTCTCTCTCTCTCTTGCTCTATTTCCCGTTCTCTCTCTCTCTCTCTCTCTTTCTAATAAAAAAATTACAGAAAATGTAAATAAAAAAAAATAATAATATTTTCGGACTATATGAATTTCTTGCAATCTTTGTACAGTTTACGGAAGTTTCATCGGGTCTGATTTTCGTAATGCCTAAGTAAGGACAAAAGCAACAACGGGTTACTGAACAGTGTCTAGTAAATCTCCCACCAAAGAGCTTGTTACCCGGTGTCAAACAGGGTTTGGAATGGTTTCCAAAGAACCGTGACGATGACGTTGACGCGAAACAGAGTCACATTAAGGTCAGATTATTCGTACGTCCTGCCACCTGTTTCATCACCACCTTTCTATCATAATCAAAGTACTCAGAAGTACAGAGAGCCGGGCTCATTTACAGAGTAAAATGAATTTCTAACATGAATCATACGTTTATATTGTATTAGCAGATAAATAAAAAGAATATCAGATTAAAAATTCTTATGAAAATGTTTTTTTTTAAACTAGCAATATAAATTACAAGACACTGACAATGAGTTTTCGATCCAAATACCACGGTCCGATTTTGTCAGAATCAAAATTAATCTGGTACTACGGCTGAATGTAAACAAACAGGCCAGTCTGGTTCCCTCTCCTGTTTTTCCTCGTTAGTGTAGAGAACTACGATAACACTGATTATCAGATATCCTTACGCTAATAAACAATGTTCTTTGACTTAAGACTGAAGTTTTCAAAGTCATTACTACTAATGTTTATTTATTTAGATAAAACTTCGTTTTATTAACGTTGCTTTATTTAGCGTTTGTATTATCTCAGAAGCGGTTGAAAGTAAGAACTATATTTTTACCCGTAACTTTAAAATGGCGACTATGGGGTTGACATCCTGTCTTGAACAGGATGACATAAGCCGGCAATTGCTCTTTGAGCAATAAGCCCGGCTAAAAACAGCATTTAATACAAAAGACTATCTTAATCATTTTATTCAACCCAAAACTGAAAGAAACCAATTGCGCAATTTGGGCTTTTGAGTCGGTAAACTTTATGTTGTATTCCTCTCACTGGCGCATGCGCATGACACTTGACTAATTTTCTGGCTAAGTTACCTATGCCCAATATACCTATGGTTTAAAGGAAAAAAACTCGGATGAATTCCATGCAAAGGGAAATAAAGATACTGAAAAAATAAAAAAGAAAAATAAATTTAATACAACTCAAAAGTTTACCCTGCGTTTCTTTTTCATTTCAGTATATGATATTTGGCCTCCTTAGCGTCAGACACAAAAACAGACGCGCACAAAATTTATATGCATAGTAGGTCTCCTTAGCTCCTGACCTATCGCTTTGCCTAATATACATTCCGGTAGAATAGTTAGAAGAAACAAACTCCACTTACTTTCTTAGAGTTATCACAGAAAAAAACAACAACAAAAAAAGAGAATCGGATGTTCTTAAAGCATATCAAACTAACGGGCAGACGTAAAACCAGACGGACGGATCGACATCAAGTTATCTTAATACCCTCCCATTTTTTATTTTGAGGGTATAAATATTTCTATATTGTTTGTTTATTGTGGATTATATTTTATTCTATAGAAATATACGTTTCTTCCACTTATTTTCATTTTGTGATTTCAGAATATGCAGATGATTGTAAAGCGGAATAGATATAGGCATTGGCGAGAAAACATAGTTCATCTTATATTCTTGTTCTGTGCAACGTATTGGTCTGTTTTCCTGTATAAGTTGGTCTTCTATTGCAAAACGTATACATCGCTGCTTGGTACGTATTCCCAGTTTCGCGGTAGGGTCAGATGTTGTTTGTTGTGACTCTAGTTCAAATCACAATCGAAGTTTTCATTTTGTAAATTATATGGTCGATACAAAGACCTTGTCAGGAATTACAATTTATCATTAAGTCAATTTGTCATATTAATTGTCATGCCATTATTTACACACTGGGTTGTCCATGGATTGTTTGTTATTTCCCTATAATATCAAGGAGCACAGGGAGGGTGTGACCGGTCGGCAGGGGACGCAGACTCATCCGTATCACCTGATCCCACCTTTGATGTTTTAAAGATCCGTGTTTGTTCCGCTCCTATTTTGTAATGTTTAATTGACTTTTGAGTTCAAATGCTATTCGTTATTTGCACATGTTTCTTTGCACAATTAAACATGCATATACGTATATCATGCAATAGCACTGACTTTCCTCACGTTTATACGTAAAAGTAGTCTAAAGAACAGTAAAAGTATTCAAGAAAATACGGATCTTTACATTTTTAGCTAAAAAGTTTCTGTTCTTGAATAAAAACTATGAAAATTAACAAAATGATTTCATTATTAATTTATGATATTCGGGGTACTCTTCTACTTCGAATTTCAAATGCAACATGGTTGATTTGAGGAAAATTTTATATGGGTGGCCAGGAGATAATTTAAGAGCTTTTTCAACTTTTTGAGACAATAGTTATGGATATTAGGCTAGGATTATGTTTCTTCCATCTAAAAGTGAGAGGAAACGAATGACAATTTTATAAAGACACCAACAGAGCTAAAACTGCAAGAGTCTTTACTCAGAATAATATCAAACGAAATCAATTTAAGTTATTGTTTCTCAAGGCATCCACAATGTAGTGTGGTGCATAGATATGCAACCCGAATAAACAACTGATGAAATTATTATTCATACAATGTTACAGTATCTTTTCTTAGAATAGCGTACCTTAATGTGTTATGAAAAAGAAACCTTATAATTAATGAAAGCATACCGTATTGAATGAGATTCTTTAGTGTATTTATTTAGTAATAAGGTTTTTTTTTAAATAATGATTGTAATTTCTTTTTTTATCACAGTTGGAAACTTCAGTGTAAATGTTACCCCGGTATCATATACAGAAGTGGCCAATAAAATTTTTTGGATAAGCAGTGGAGGACACTACAAACCAACCTGTACATCTGTGCAAAATGTGGCCATAATTATCCCATTTCGGAACAGGGAGAACCAGCTAGCTATTTTGTTGAACAATATCCATGATATATTATACCGCCAGCAAATCGAGTACTCCGTTTACGTTGTAGAACAGGTATTAATTTGCAAATACAAACGATAACAAATACTGACAATGCTTTTTGATCATTCCTTGGTCAAGATACATAATTATGCTCTTGTTTATTATAATTTGTATACCTATATACAAGAACAACATTATGATATTTTTAGGAAATAATGCAAGGTTGGTATATTTTGTACTTTTAAAGGAATAAATTGTGAAATAAATGTTGAACAAACAGTTTCAATGCAAACATGTCTATGTAATCTTCAGAAAAACGAAAGTGAAAAAAAATATAAAAAGGCATGCTTGCTTTTTTAAAAGCTTATGCAATAAGATCAACCTAATTTTTTTTCTTATGACTTATTTATTGATAAAATTTGATGTTTAAAACTTCTGATTTTGTAGAAGATGCAAATTTCATTCGGGATTCTTTCAGAAATTATAGACCACAAAACTTTTGTAAAATATTGATTTTCAGATTATTCTGCATAAAACATTTTCGAATATTGAATTGAGCAACGGCTTTGAACATTATTTTCTCAAGAAAAATAACGCCTAAAATGAAACAGTTATGGCTTTTTTCTGTTCAAAACTTTAAAATAGCATTCTCTGTTCAGAGTTGTCGTTCCCGCTACGCTCCCACATACACCTCTTCCAACGCTCCTTGTACAAGATTCTTGTACAAATTTAAAACGGTGGAAATTTGAAGTTTAACGAGGCCGAGTCTAATTTGAGTGCGCATATACTTTGCGCAGCTTTTAAATTTCATGCAGTCATTTGTGCGACAATAAACCTTTGCCAAATATTTCAATTTTAATAAAAACTGAACATTATCTGTAACCCCTACTGATCTGAAAATGTGATTTTACGACAATAATTTGGGAAAAACGCTGAAATGGCTCTGGATAATGATGTCACCATTTTCGGATTTTGTAAGCAATGCATGACGCTGAAGAATGACGCATGACTCACGTGTATGTTCTATGGATATCATACTAAAAAATGATAACAGAACATCCTAAGAAACATACAAGCGATTGAATATTGCTAAATTTTTTTTATCAAAAAATCATATGCGCCGATAATTCATCTGCACCGATATATGGCAATTTTAGAGGTATTTGGCTTTGAAAAAATAAACATAGTAATGAATTTCTAGACCAACCTAGATGGTGAACTTTTTAGAAATTTCTCTGTTTGGTGACTTTTTATGATAACTTTCATGTACTTGAATGAAAAAAAAAATCTCTAAGGCAGAAATACAAAAATGGGGAAAAATATGATAATCTGGCGCTTTTAAAACAATAAATATATCAGAAAAAAATTAATTATCAAAAAATTATCAAAATCCCTAGCGCAGAAATGATTAGACTCAGGCTCGTTAAATAGCAATTACTCATTGTAATTATCGATGAAGATGAAAATTTATCATTTATATTATATCTATAGTCCCTAAAAACGACTTTTTTCAGAGTTTTAATGAACTATTTTGCGGAGTAAAAATTAAAATCTTAATTAAAAAATACTTTTAAGATGTGATAAATTGAAATAAATAATGTTTTCTGATAAGAAATTTGATTAAAAACAATCATTAATAAAACATTTAATCTTTTACAATTTTTCTAAGAATCTTGTAAAACAAGCGTTGACAAAAGTGTATGTGGGAGTGTAGCTGGAAGGGTAACTCTGGATAGAGAATGTTTAAAATAGTTCAAAGTAATGACGCATTATTTCCAGAAATATCCTCCTGGAATGCCTATTTTTTACGCTTTATTACACCAATATAAATGTACGCTACTAATATTCAAGCCAATTTCAAAACTTTTTAAAGAACATCACATAATCATGGGTCCTGTGCCTGCTAAATATTATTCTATTTCATATATGTATTAAATAAATTCCCCAATTGATTTTTTGTAATGCAAACTGCAGAAGATCTAACTAAAGGCTTCTCTAGATATTGCTTGGAAAAAAGGTTTTAAGGTCATAGGCAATGTAGTTTGAACTTTATTGGGTTCTTCCCTGGAGTTGAAGAGTTCCACTAAATGAAGGACCTGTGTGCAATATCTATAATGTCTATGTATGGATTTGTACACCTCTTCTAAAACATTTTTTGATAAAAAAAAATCTAAAATTTTTGTTTGGTACTTTTTATACATTTGTCTTTGAATAATGCATAGATTTTCAAAATTTGGTATCTTTTCAAATTCCTGGTAACGCATACTGATTTTTTGTCTAAGAACATGTGATGGTATTTTAAGTTTAAACTTAGAATATCTTGAAAAATTATCAGTAGGTAAGGTACCTTGCGTATGTCCTTAAAGAAGACAGAATTTATGAATAGATGGGGTTGACCTTTCACACTGTGACATAAAAAACAAAAGTGGTCTGCGTGAAGCCATAGGGAATTGAAAGGAATTGTATTATGAAATTTCATTGAAAGCACTCAAAGGCCTCTCAAGAATTCGCACGAAAAAATAATAGTGTAGTGTAACAGACAGACCGAAAGATAGACAAATGGTTGAACAGAAAGACCGAAATCACTAGTCTCCTTTTTCAGTGAAAGCAGGACCCAAAGAAAGAAAGACGTTATGCGTGTTTATACTTTGCTGTTATGCGGTTGCTTACCTGGTCAATAGGTTAACTGCTTAGTGTCAGATTGTTTTCCAAGCTTAATTTGTACAACTTTTATTTTTAAAAATAGACAGGTATTATAACTACCTTAAGCTTTCAAAATATGGACTTTAATAAGGTTTTTATAGGTTCATGTTTTAAAGGTCTTACTAAAAAGTGGAAATGGAAGTCAGTAAATTGAATTTTATTTGAATAAATATTATATTAACGAGTCAAAAATCAGTAGACAAACACATAGTTTGTCAACAAAAAATATCTAGTTGTTTTCTTTCCTTATTTAAGGCTGATAACCGAGGGTTTAATAAAGGAAAACTCTACAATATCGGATATACCGAGGCAGCCAAGCGCAACCATGACTGTTTTGTATTTCATGATGTCGATCTAATTCCAGAAAATGATAATATTTTTTATGGATGTATTAGAAGTCCTATGCACCTATCAAGAGCAATAGATAAATTTAACTACACGTAAGTTAATTATTTTTATTTTAAATTTCATGCTTCTTAAAAAAAACGTGTTAAGATATTGATAACTTTTTTTCAATCTTCATTTGATTAATAAGAAAAAGAGAGGAGCATGGTTTTTTTCAGACACTGTTTAGTTTAAAGGCTGCAGGCTTTTAAAATCGAGTACTGTTTCGTTTGATTCATGCCATAAGGCCCCGCATCCAATTCTTTTGGCTCCAGATCTTTAATTTAACTTTTTTTAAATTTTGTATCTCAAATTAAAAATCTTTTCCTGTTTATGCCACTGAAAACATATTCAATTATTTGTCTTTTCGTCTTGAAGTATTTTAAAAATGACAGTCGAGAACTAATGATCTCCGATCCTCAGCCAAGAAGGATAACTCTTTAATTTATAATTTACTTCAAAATGCCTCGAAAGGAAGCTTAAAAATTTAATCTATTCATGCAACAATTTCCATATTAATGTGTATACCTTTCAATGTACTAAACGTTTCTTCGTTCTCAGAGAGGTTCTTTTAAAACGTTGAGATTTTAACCCCACAAAAGTATTCTAAATTCACATAATTTGTAGTAGTTTATAGAAAATTGATAGGACATCTTTATATGCTATGCATTGAAAAATGGTCTAAGCAAATAAAGAGAAACAAAAGTTCCTTATGTGTATAAAATTGTGTAATATCTTAAGAAGCCCAGATATGTATGATTGTTATGTCTAAAATGAGTTTGTTTGAATTGAAAAATGCATAGTAGATGTTTTTATTTGCATTTCTTTAGGATTTATTTGGGATTTACTCATTCCTCTGTATAAAGTAATATATATTCAAAGATGGATTTTGAAGAAATATCGTTGGTAAAAACAAATTATTTTAGAATACAGGAAATGTAAATATTTGCGAAAGGATACATCTATGTTTAGTAATTTTCTTTAAAATAAAAAATTTTGAATTCTGTAGGGAAATGTCACCAAAAATATCACTTTTCAGCAAAAAGACTTTAGGCCAAACTAATTGCTTGAGTGGTTTTATCATTAGTTATTTCACATCTAGTCTATTGTAATGTTATTTTGTTTGAAACAGCACGATGCGTAATTAATAAAATGCAAAGAATTCAAAATATTCAACTAAATAAGATTTAAATTTGAGGAAACTTCACAGTTCAAAAACAGTCTATTCTATCTTCATTGGGTACCTATCAGATCTAGAGTATTATTTTAAAATTCTTATTTTCATGTACAACTGTTCAGTTGGCAATGCAGGTACCGGGATATTTGACGGTACATTTGTCAAAGCAAACATCAAATCAAACAATTCGTTTTTCTTGAGATTCCGAAAGTTGTATACAGTACCATTTAATAAAAGGAAAACTTTCAGCGACAGGAGATTTTGTACAATCGGACCAAAACTGTGGAATTAACTGCCTTTATACATAAAAAAATAAAATATATTCATGAATTAAAAAAAATAAAGCTACCTCTTCAGGGACTTCAATGCTTTATTTTAATTAATACGTTCCAGTAACCATGTGTATTTGTATATATCATATGCAAATATTTATTACACAGACTTTTTACAAACCATAGAATACGTTGATGTAAAAAAAAAAATAAGCGTTTAAACAAATAAACCAGTTTCAGTTTAATGAAGTATACATGTACTTGCACCATTGCGTTAAATAGTTGTTACCTTCTCCTATAAATCAATAAAAAAAAATAAGGAGTCACATTATTGCAGCTTTTAGTTTGCTACATATATACATGTAAAAAAAATTGAAACGGGCTATGAATACCAGATTTGAAACAGAAACTGGTTACTGACAGGAACAGGTTGATGATAAAAAATTCATTGAAATATTTAGATAGAACAAACAGTATTAAAGCTCAAAACTTCATTAAACAATGCAAATAAGGAACAGAGCAAACGCGAACCTCATGAATATCAGAGGTGGGATAGAAGAGTTAGCATCCCCTGCAGACCGTCTGGAAGAGTCCCTGTGGTCCTTGTCATGATCAGCAAATAGCGAAAAAATCTGTGGAAAATTCAGTTGTAAATAATGACCTTACTCTTTGTATGAAAAAGGTCATTATTTGACAAAATGTTAGATTTACTACTCAATATATTAGGCCGTCATTTTCAAACTCAATGACATGGTACAAATGCAAACGGTGGATGTAACATAAACCTAATCAAACTCCAATTTTCAAAGGTCCGTCTTACCATTGCTGATATAATTTTTAATTTGAACATTGAGTAAAATATTTTATATTTTCCTGTATCACTTTCCATACTTCTTTGCTTACTGAGAAAACCAACGATAGTAGTGAAATGTGTATTTGTATTCCTAATAGACTTCCAGATAACAAATTAATAGGAGGCGTTTCTGCATGGAAGAAAAATGAATTTGAAATGGTCAATGGTTGGTCAAACTTGTTTATAAACTGGGGTGGAGAAGATGACGATATGAGCTACAGGTCTGTGTCTTTCAGAAAGGAATCAGCAATTTATAAACATTTCATCCTTTTATTGTTATTAAAAGTAGTATATATGTATCAATAATTGAAGTTGAAATGCTTGCATTTTTTGATTAGTTGACATAAAAATGCTTTTTCATTCATTGTGATATGAGAAAATATTTTGGGAAAATGTATATTATCTATTAGCCAGTATCACGTTTTTATTATAATATCACAGTATTCTCTTTAAAGGGGCATGGGCACAGTTACAGCTAAATTTTCGATATTTATTTTTCCATTTCTTCAAATATCTAACTAGGGTCTTTCTAATGATCATCAAAAATTTGAACCCCAGTTGTCCAGATACAAGAAAGATTTAGAACTCCAAACCTTTGTTATGTAAACAAGGCTGGTGTCATGTTTTTGTTTACCCAGGTTAATATTCTAATATATGTTCGTTCAAAGTACATGTATATAATTTCAAGCAAGAGTTAATTTTAAATACGATTCGACAATTACTATTGATTTGTTACAAATATGATATTTTCCATTTGTAAACAAAAACAAGGAACGAAGAACTTTAAGTTCTGTATCTTGTTTGTTAATCATCGAATGATGTTCAAATTTTTGCTTATAAATAGATGATGCCTTAGTTAGGAATTGTAAACATTAAAATTGATTTTAAAAAATCAGTTGAAACTGTGTCTAGGCCCCTTGAATGAAAGATGTTGCGATAACGAACAATATTCAAGCTCAACAGTCCACTAAACAATATAAATTTTGAAGTAAAGCAAACATGGGCTTCTAAAACGTAAGAGGTGGGATCAGGTGCCATGGAAGAGAGTGTATCCCTACCGACTGGTCACACCCACCGTTTGCTCCTTGTGATGATCGGGAAATAATGGAAAAACGTCGATAATTTACTGCGTCAACAATGGCCTACTAATTAATATGGAAAACGCCAGTGAGCAATTTATGAGTTCTACACAATACAATCGTATTATACTTGAATATATTTTTAATCATGTCTAAATCTGAGGGCATGTTAAAACTCATCTACATTTTAGATAAAATAGCAAAAGTATCAAGTGTTTTTCTCAACTACTAGTACAACTGTATATCCTAAAAAAAATTTTGGATTTATATTTTTTTTCAGAAATTTGAATTTGGAACAGCCAAAGCAGAGCATTAATTGACAATGTATTAGCCAACATATATTTTCATTTTTAGGATTATTGCCAATGGACTGAAAATCTATCGTTTTCCCAATTCCATTGCTAGATACAAAATGCTTCGACATCCTCAAGCAGTTGTTAATACTGCAAGGTAATGTAAACGTACATTAATGTGTACGCTTAGTTTGCTAAATTGAAAAGTAACAAAGTATGTTTCTAACATTCTACCAGAACTGAAGACCTTTTCTTGCTATTTGTAGATTTACCCTACTAGAAAGCAGTTTTGATCGCCATAGAAGAGATGGCTTGTCCTCCTTACGCTATGCTGGTGTTAAAATAACTGAGTTTAAATTATTCACAAAGATTTCTGTTAGTTTATTGTGATGTCTAAATAAACTTGGGAAAATGTATATTACCTCCTAGCTAGTATCAATTATTTTATTATATATTAGTGTCCTCCCTAATGATGATATGGAGACAAGGAACAATATTCAAGCTCAAGAATCCACATAACAATATAAATTTTGATGTAGAGCAATTAAAACAAATACAGAGTTTGTCTTTGCTAATAACATAAAGAAGAAACACCAACAAATAAGATACATTGTTAAAAGAAATGTAAATTACACATATATTAAAAGGAAAAAATGCATGAAAAAAAGAGGGAATCTATTTGCTCAAACATGTGATTGTCAGCTAACAGTGTAATTTTCTAACATGCATTTAAAATATTTTTGTGAATAAGAAAGTCTAATTTCTTGAGGTAGTTTGTTCCAAAGATGTACAACTGGGTGGTGAAAAGAGGACTTGAATATGTCTGTACGAAATTGTATTCATACATCTGTGACTGTAATTATAAGGTCTACATGTACAATATGTTAATTTGTATATTTGTATATACCTGGTATATAATTATTAAAATTTATATATCTGTCCTTAATATCTAGAAGGCCATGGAGAAGAGCACTAACCAGGTTACCGTCTTTAAATAAAGTATAATTATTATTATTTTGGTCTTCCGTCTTTAGCGCAAGACCATACTGTTGTTCTTAGGTTTCTCTTCCACTATTTTTATTATTGTTTGTTTTTTCCTACCGATTTTGGATTTAAAAATACTAGACATGTAATTTCAAATTTTTGATGACGTCACTTCTGGTTTAGAGATTTTCGAGATTTAGTGATTTTAGAGGGTAATTTTGTCCGCAGCACTTCTTAGAAAAGCACATGAGATTTTCAATGATGATAGAGCAAGGTATGTAAATTTGTACTATAAAGTTCATTTTTACCAAGTGCTACATGTACACTACACGTCGGCGCTCGCTATGGCCCGAAAAAAGTCATATCGCAAATTTCAAAAGTGCTAACTCCCTTTCTACAATATCTATTTACATAATGTACACCTCTCTCAAGTACTCTCGAGCTCGTGGTTGATACTTGTACAAAGCGTGTTGGACCGAATTATCTTGCAAATTAAATTGGCAGTATAAATTAGCTAAATTTTCGATAATCTCAATTTCAGGGCTGTGGAGGGGGGGGGGCTTTTAAAATAATTATAAGAATGTTTTGCTTTGAAAACAGTGAAAGAATATGTTGGAAACACACGGTAAGTAATATTTTGAGAAGAAAGTTTTAAAAAACATGGAGAAATAATTCAAACAGCGTTTTTTTTTTTGCGCACTAAATATACAGTTTTTTTCAATGGATGGCACTGTAGCTCTCCGGTCTGTCAATATACATTTTTTCGGAGAGCTACAGTTCTGCAACTAAATTTGTGATTGATCTATGCTTGAGTAGACCATACGTCAAAAAATGCAGTAAAATTTTAATTGTTTAATGTATAAAAAGAACCATGGAATCGGATACAAAGCTGACGGACTGCATGCAGATAACCTGAGATGTTAAGTTTTAAAAAATATATACGATTCTTTAGTCGAGTTTTTTTTTGGGGGGGGGGGGTTGAAATGTAACATTTGAGTTATTAAATAGCATTATGTAAAAGTAACTAAAAACCAACCTTAGGAAATACAAAACCAACTTAAAAAGTATCAGGAGAGAGTCATGTATTTGAAAAAAAAATTAAACAAGCCCCACCTCCACCCCACCCCCTTCCCCCTCCATTCATATACATGTTTATACCCGGTACACAATGTATGTTTTTAAGTTTGAGCTGGTTGCTTCTGACTCGTATCCAACTAAAAACAAATCTAAACTCGCCACCGATTTCTAAAAATATTGTAAATTGTATACAAGGACAGACCGCTGTTTGAGGCCGGAGAGGGCGTTAAATGTTTTAAAAATGAAAAAAAAAACTACGCTTTACCATTATTCATTTTTTTTTTCAAGCTATTACGAAAGAACATCTGACACTGCACACATTAAATGTATAATATGCATTCATTTCCTACAACAATGTAATTGTTGCATAATGCTTCAATTCTAGCAAAAAGCAATGTACATCTATATTCATTTACGTTTAATATGCACTCTATACAGATTGAAAATAAAGTAACAGTACGTATAAGGGTTGAGGCAAATCATTCACAATTTACTTGGGAAAAGAACAGAGGCATACAAAATGAAGATTATAATTCTATTTCCGACTCTCAGTTTTCAAAGTTCGTACATGAACTAGAAAACAATTATTTTCAAATAATAGGTTATGAGAAATGTCTTTGACACATTTGATTTTTCATTTCATGTATTTAATGACATAAAGGTTTGGCGTTTCAGGAAGACAAAAATATCCTAACAGTATGTATCTGAATTCTCTAAACAACAAGATCTAGATAGCAATAAAATATACGAGATTTGTTTTAGGTTTTTAATTTCTTGATAAAGGCGTTAAACTCTATATTTCATGGTCTTCTTAACAGAGTTTCAGACTAGCTGATTATAAGTAAACGAGTTTGTTGGGGTATATCATGTTTTCTTTAGAAAAAAAAATCATACAGAATGGGTTCAGAGTATACTTTTATTTTTAAACAATGTATTTATCTTTCGTACATTGTAAATACATACCAGTATGCAAAATGAAAAGTTTACCAATTCATATTCTGAAATAATTTTGATGGCTATAATTCACCCATTTCCACTACCTATACTTCACAGTAAATTAACCAAATTATCAATCAGTGCACGTGCGTAATTTAAGGAATAGTTATTGTATATTTATTATAGTGTATCCTGAGTTATTTGGACGAAGGGCGGTGACGAGTGCGAAGCACGAGTCTCCGCCCTTCGTCCAAACAAATCAGGATACACCGTAATAAATATTCAATAACTTTCTTGTATCATGGCCAATCAAACGTCATGTCACAGATTTTCAGCATGATTTTTAATTACACCAATAGAAAATGTAGTTTTTGTCAGGTGACCGCATGGATAATCTCTCCTTTCTGTCAGTATTTTTAATAAACATTTTACGTGCGTATTTTCATGAGAAAGGACGTCGGATTGCAGCATCCCAGCACCCCCCCCCCCCCCCCCAGGATTTTAGAGTGTGGTGCAAAGTGTTTTTTCCTTTCAGCTGTATTTGGAGGCCCCTTTTAAATGTAGCTACGGACTTAAAGTGGCCGGTGTGTGATTCTGTGCATGAGTGCTGGGGGCACCGACCTGGAGCCTCCCCCTTTCAAAAATTGCTGGATTCGTCCCTGGATTGTTGATGAAATTCACAAGAAAACCTTTGGATATCAAAGAAGAAAAATTCGAAGTTGAGGAAGCTAAATTCAAGTGTTATTCGAAAATAAAGAAAAAAGATACCCGTTGATCATTTACATATTCGAGAGTTGTCGTATTCACGAAAACGCTGTGTCAGGGTCAATTACTCTTCATCTGTGGATGCAGTACAGCGTAAGCCCTATAATACAATAGGTGGGATATTTTAATATATTTCTGTGTGTGGAATTCATGTCAAGCATTTGATTTCGCTTTGCTGTGGATTGAGTATTTGAAGAGCTCCGTAAAATCATTTCGTAGCTTGGGATAAATACGTACTGTAATTTATGTGAAAGACTTTTATTTCGCTTGCAGAATTATTGCATTTGTATTACAAAGCCCATTCATTCTGTTATTTAGATTCAATATACAGGGTGTCCGAAAACATATGTTACACTTTTAAACCATCATAAAAATTTTATGCCTTAAGTTACAATAATGAAATTTAAAATGTATGATTAAAAGTGTAACATATGTTTTGGGACACCCTGTACATGTAATTTAAAATGTCGAAATCACCTTGGTGTTCAATAATTTATTTACACGGCACAGTTTTTGCTGGCTCCGCCCATATACACGGCCCAGTTTTTTATGGATACGCCCATCGGTGTATCTCCAGTTATTGTACACTTGACTTCAAAGGAAAAAAAAACAGCCATGATACAATTGATTTTACATATGGAATACTTATTGCTTCCTTATAAAGTTTTTGTATGACCGTGAACTTTTCAAGAATATTTTTCTTTCTTTTAAGGAAGTAAATTTCATTTTTAGCTCACCGGAGCCGAAGGCGTCCGTCTGTCTGTCTGTAAACTTGTCAAATGTTCGACTCCTTCTCAAGAACCGCTGGGCCAATTTCAACCAAACGTGCCAGTAGCATCCTAATTTGAAGGGAATTCGAGTTTCTTCAAACGAACGGCCACTCCTCATTAGAGGCATGTTTTTAAGAGGCAATCTACCGAAAAACCAGGCAATGGGTGGCACATCGCATGTCACGGATTTTAATTATTTTTTGCATGTAGATTTATTAAAGCAAGTGTTTACACATGACAACATCAAAAAAATTTTTAGTGGTCATCTAGTCCTATTTTTGGTAAAGGTCTAATATTAAGTGCCAAAAGGTCAACATGAGGGTAAAAAAAATACTACGTTTTTATATTGTTTTATATGAAACAGATACTCAATAGCTGGAAGTGTCAATCAATATTATTTATAGCAAAGACTCTTATCTTTTATTTTATAATGAATGACTCCAAATTATATTTCTTTAGAAAAAAAAATATGTAATCCAAAATTGAGTTTAGCAAGTGACTTTTTGAATTATGTGTCCAATTTTTGATACGTTATAAAATCCAATACATTACTACGACAGAATTTTTCCATGTGTTTTATGAAAACAAAGTACAAACTTTTGAGGCACTTAATAAAATTGGTGGGAACGGGTATATTGAGAGAAATAAAACGAGTCAAATTTACCTATTATCTATAATTTTTCCCAAATTAAACCGATCCCGATCGGAATTATATAAAGAAGAAAATACTATAACTGTATTAACAAATTTGGCTGTTTTGTTGAAATATAGTTTAAAAATTACTTTATTTATTTTTATGCATGTCTTATAGATGGCAGTCGCCTTTAGTTTGATAACTTTATCAATTTTGCATTATTTCCGATCGGGATCGGTTTTATTTCAATCGGGATTGTTTTTTACTTGGAAATTATAAATATTTCGGCTCCTCATTTTAATTTATCAGAAAAATAAACCTATCTTTCATTTCTTTTAATTTAGTCAAATATTTTTAAAATAATTTTATCCATAGATTGAAATGTTTATATTTAAATTGCTTATGTCTTTTACTTACATAAGATTACATGTAAAACATCTGATTTCCTGATACTCGGTATATTATAAGAAAAAAGAATTTATACATGCATTATGCAACAACTAAGAGCAAACAGCCTATAGTTTCCTTAAATTTCTTATTTCCAAGTATTTTTTTTTTTTATTATTATTTTCTCAGGAATTAAAAAGTTAAATTCTATCAGTGGCAAAATTATTCTTGCACGTACCTAAAGCCAAATACAGAAACTATTTTTATGCACGTACAGTGTCGATCGGCTTTATCCAAGTTTTTTAACCTGTCATCTGTAAAAGCCTTTCCCCTATATCTTCCTATTTTACAAAATTTAATTTTATATAAATAAGAAAATGTTCTTTCATGTATAGCCTAATTATTTAAGAGCCCATAAATCGCAATCAAAAAGCAGAAGGGAGGGAGGGGGGGGGGGGGAGGTGGCATTGTGGCATCATTAAAAAAACTGGTTTTATAAATACTAGTATGTGAAAACATTTTTAAAATGGTCAACATAGTCGCATGTTTTTACTCCATTATTAAATGTAAGTATGTGATTGTTTCAATCGCCAAATTATAAAGAAAATGAATTAAAAAAAAGAAATGTTTCACTAAATTATCTCCCGTTTTAATGCCCAATTGAGGTGGGGAGTTCAGCAGTTATTTTCCTCAATGTATGTATATATCTTTATAACTTATTTTTCAGTTTTTTTAAAATATATTTTTAATCGTACCGGATTGATGATTTGACTGCATAGGTATACATGTACAGTGTTTATATTCAAGTTTTACAAATATCTTGAAGTAGATTTAACCCTTTCGCTGCCAACGTAAATTTTTGAATTGCCAAAAAACGTAACGTCACACGTAAATGACGTTACAACAGTTGTGACGTTATTAAAAATTGCGGGTTAAGGTAGTATCAATGACGTAAATCGCACCTGCGTTATTTATGATTTTAACAGAGGAAGATCCTGTTTCAGCGCATGATCTGAGACAAAGTATTTTTTTTATTTAAGGAATGAATTTAATAGCTGCCCATTTAATACGGTATAAAGCGTAAACTGTTCCAACTCAGTTTATACCGTATAAAATGGGTAGCTATTAAATTAATTCCTTATAATTTAATTTTCATTCATTTAATGTAAGAAAAAAGATGATTGTTTCAACAAAATGACTTCAATTTGTACAAAATTTGAATGTAACGTCAGGCGGATTGATACGTTTTTGACGTAAGTCATTGTGACGTAGGCAACCCATTTTATACGATATGAAGTAAATTTTTTATCCAATCAAATACAGCGTTACAGCCAGAATTAAATTATTTAAGAAGAGAGACGTTTAAAAAAAATGTGTTGTCTGAACATAACGTCGTCTCCAACACGTACCTCTAGGGTTGCACGGTTGATTCCTTATTTTTAAATTGTATCATGGCTGCTTTTTTTTTCTTTTGAAGTCAAGTGTACAATAACTGGAGATACACCGATGGGCGTATCCAGAAAAAACTAGGCCGTGTATATGGGCGGAGCCAGCAAAAACTGTGCTGTGTAAATAAATTATTGAACACCAAGGCGATTTCGACATTTTAAATTACATGTACAGGGTGTCCCAAAACATATGTTACACTTTTAATCACCTATAACTTAATCAAATTAAAAGCATTCAACAAATATATTTTGTCAACTTATAATGTATTAGCATACATTTTATCTGACAAACTTTCGAGAACTTTCTATTCAAGAGTCAGGTAATTATGATGTCCTAATGATGTCATCATATTTTGATATGGAACCTTCATGTGAAGAGCCGGTAGATATTGTAAATTTTTACTATCGGTCTAAAATTGCTACTTTAGTCATTAGTACCATAAGAAAACAACATCTTGTTATGAAAGTCCTCAACGGAATACTAATTCACATGTTTATGAAGGTATTTAAAGTTAAACTGTTGGAATATATGTTATATTTACAGCTTGATAAATAAAAACTTCAGGAATTGTGTTCAAACAATTTCAATTCAATGGACGTCATATGGAACTTGTTGTGAAATGACATATGTTATTCTAAAGAAAAAATATAGATGATTAATAAGGGAATTTTGGCAACTGTATGCTTCACAAAAAAAATTATAACAATGTTAATATACATTTTAAATTTCATTATTGTAACTTGAGGCATAAAATTTTTATGATGGTTTAAAAGTGTAAAATATGTTTTGGGACACCCTGTATATTGAATCTAAATAACAGAATGAATGGGCTTGGTAATACAAATACAAAAATTCTGCAAGCGAAATAAAAGTCTTTCACATAAATTACAGTACGTATATATCCCAAACTACGAAATGATTTTACGGAGCTCTTCAAATACTCAATCCACAGCAAAGCGAAATCAAATGCTTGACATGAATTCCACACACAGAAATATATTAAAATATCCCACCTATTGTAATATAGGGCTTACGCTGTACTGCATCCACAGATGAAGAGTAATTGACCCTGACACAGCGTTTTCGTGAATACGACAACTCTCGAATATGTAAATGATCAACGGGTATCTTTTTTCTTTATTTTCGAATAACACTTGAATTTAGCTTCCTCAACTTCGAATTTTTCTTCTTTGATATCCAAAGGTTTTCTTGTGAATTTCATCAACAATCCAGGGACGAATCCAGCAATTTTCGAAAGGGGGAGGCTCCAGGTCGGTGCCCCCAGCACTCATGCACAGAATCACACACCGGCCACTTTAAGTCCGTAGCTACATTTAAAAGGGGGCCTCCAAAAACAGTTGAAAGGAAAAACACCCTTTGCACCACACTCTAAAATCCTGGGGGGGGGGGTGCTGGGATGCTGCAATCCGACGTCCTTTCTCATGAACATACGCACGTAAAATGTTTATTAAAAATACTGACAGAAAGGAGAGATTATCCATGCGGTCACCTGACAAAAACTACATTTTCTATTGGTGTAATTAAAAATCATGCTGAAAATCTGTGACATGACGTTTGATTGGCCATGATACAAGAAAGTTATTGAATATTTATTACGGTGTATCCTGATTTATTTGGACGAAGGGCGGAGACTCGTGCTTCGCACTCGTCATCGCCCTTCGTCCAAATAACTCAGGATACACCATAATAAATATACAATAACTATTACTTATTCTCACAAAACAATCCCTTTATTATAAAATATATACCGAGAGATTGATACTAAATTGAGTTATGAAACCAGAGACCTAAATACATGTCCATATATAAGGACTAATAGTCCTTGATAAAACTAAATTCAAAGTTTTCGTTCAAAATTTCGTGAAATCCATTTCCTATACCTTCTAACCCAACTTGAAAACCAATCCGAGTCTACTAAACGACAGCCTTGTCTTTGGATAAGTTCTTTCCACATGCGGACCATTTCATCTGGGTCGAAGTGATGTCCTGTAACCATATCAATATAATTCATCCCACATGGACCTGGTTCCCTGTAGCGACAAGTAAATCCTTCATGTTTTATAACCGTAGCGTTGATGAACTCACGACATAGTCCATTAACATAGACGTCTTCAATATATAAATACGATACGTGCTGTGATGCTCGTAATAATTTTGGAACTATCTCACCGGAAATAACGTAAGCTGTTCCAGAAACATATGCAGGATACTTCTTTTTGTTGTACATACATAATGAAACATACCACTTCTTTTTTGGATTTCGTACAGGAAATGTGTTCGTGTCTGCACATCCAATTATAGAATTACAGTGGACCCTCAGATATCCGGACGCCAGATATCCGGATGCTTCAGTATCCGGACGACTGTTCCTGGGAACGTAATTTTTTAATGTTATTTGTTCTTGTTTAACTGGTAATTCAGATATCCGGACGCTTCACTTATCCGGACAAATTGACTAGGACCAAAGCGTCCGGATAAATGAGGCTCCACTGTACTTGGATTTTCTTTTTTGAGGTATTTTAATAATAAACGTATGTTAAGAAATATATCATCATCCACCTTTAACAGATATTTAACATGAAAACAAAAACGGGCGGTCCAATTTAGAATGGCAATGGATTTGTTTGTTAAAGAGAAATATGACTCTTTAATGTCCGATACAATTATGTCCTGAAAAAGATGTTTCTCATTTTCTACGACAGTCTCGAGACTCTTCTTCGCATCCTTCTTTCCAAGAAGAAACAAAAGTTTGACCGAACTGTCTGATCGAGCAGTCATTCCCCAGGAATTGCGAATGGCCATACGCCTATAAATGCTTGAAAATTCTGATGGCACAATAATCAATAAAAATGTTGATGTTCCGTTATCAGTACACAAAATAGGTTTATGAGACTGAGATCCAAGGATTTTTCGTTCTGGAATGGAGAGTACTTTCAATGATATCTTGAAGTGGTTACCAGTTACTTCATCGTGGATTATTCGAAAGAACCCTAAGATGATTATTGTGAAGAGAAAAATAAGAATTTTTTCTCTTTTTATTTTTCTGCAACAATTTGTACTTCTGTGACACTGCATCTGAAAAATACAGACATGTATAAAACAAACAACATGCAAACAAGGGTAATACCGTATCGTATGTCTATTATGAAAAGTGCCTCATTTATTAGATAGACGTATTTTGGCCTGTCTAACAACGAAACCGTTTAATGCTACTCTAAATATATCTTTGCAGATGGAGTGATTCCAGAAATAAAGTTTTTAAAGCTACACCTTACTAAGTCATTGCTATTTTTGAGGTCAATAAATATGATAATTAAGACACATGGTATGTACAATATTCACCGAATCTGAAAGGCGGGGTAAATATTGAACGTCAATGGTGGCCTGACCATCATATTATCTGTAAAAAGACAAATATTCTTTTACAATATACCAGTACTTCAAAGATTGAGATTTACGAATTCGTTCAGCAATTAAAGTCATCCTACTCGTGCACTTTCGCTGAATTACTTTGGACGACCATTAGTTATTACGTACATTATTGATATCGTTATAGTATTAAACCTGCGTTGCGTAAATCGGCATTGCATGATTCTAAGTAATCCTTTCCAAAACATGAAAAATTTTAAAATTAAATGTCTATAATATCAAATTCTACCACGATTATTGCCGACTTCAAAGAAAAGCTACGGACATTATTCTCCAATAAATCACGAACTTCATCACAAAATTATAAGATTAAGAAAACGTATCAAAGCTGAACAATTCAAATGCATGTTTGGCGGAATAATGAAATACTTGTTTAGACCACATCGATGTGTCGTCTTTTGCAGTATAAACACTGTAAATTGCATCGAGTTGCTACTGAATTTTGGTTTTTATAGCAAAGCGGGGCTATTTTACTTACCTCCCTACACGTCTAAAAACGTGATTTTAGTCTCAATATAGCAGTTAAGCAGGAACATGATTTTGTTATTGTATATTCATTGAAATTAATCAATACCTGTTACGAATAAATTTGTAATTTAAAAAGACTATTTTTAATGCAACTAAAGCTCAACTCGTCTGCATTCCATATACAGGTAAGCAGACAAAATTTCCCTCTGATGGTAAATGGAGCCGCGTAATCGAGACATGGTGACCTAATTCGTTTCTAGAGGAAACGAGAAATAAAATCCTTGTTGTCGTGAATGATGCAGGATAACCTCCGACTTTTATCTTTCAAACAACATTTCTCGACCACGGAGGTTATCCTGCAACAGTCACGGAAACACAAAATTTATTTCTTAAATAGTATTTGATATTTCAATGTTAGAGTATTCTTAATTTAAAATCTCTACAAATTACAAAAATCTCTAAAGGCTGAAAATATTTGCCTATGAAAATGCATACACATTCTTAATAAAAACATTTTCTCGTTCTTTATCAAAATATTTTCAATATGAGTGGATCTTTGCTCCATTTTTAGCTCTACTGGTCAGAGAACAGAAGAGCTTATGCGATGATAATGCGTCCGTCGTCCGTCCGTCTGTCTGTTAACTATTATTCAAAATGCTACTCCTCCTACAGTTTTGGTATGATTTCAATATAACTTAGCACACAAGTAGACTACACTAAGATACATAATTCTGTGTATCGGTTTTTGTGTTGCGGTGATGATTAGAAACAGAAATTTTATGAAATGTTTTTAATATGCTACTTCTACTATACAGTTTTGGTTTGATTTCAATATAACTTTGCACACAAGTACACTACACTAAGATTCATAAGTCTGTGTATCGGTTTTTGATTTCGATGAACGTTGTTTCCGTGGTTACAAAAAATAACAAGATGTGTCTGTGAAACACTGATGCCCCGTATGGCAACATAGCAAAGATTAAACTTTTCTTAAATTCAAATTTAATTAATTGGTACCAAAAGTAGGGTATTCTCACTGGAATACTATTGTGTATTTTGAAGGTGGGCCAATGTTAAAGTTTTCTATAAGTACAAAAATCTCCAAGGTCGAAGGCCAAGGTAATTGGCATCCAATGAAAGGTCTTGCCACATAGAATACTTATGTAGAGTATAGAAGCCCTAACCCTAACCCCGTTCATAAGTTATGGCCAAGGTTAAGTTTTTTTAAAAAGTAGGTCAAACTCCAAGGTCAATGTCAAAAGGTGAAAGTTCTTATTATCAAAAGAAAGGTCTTGTCACAAGGACTAAGTATGTGACATATGAAAACACTAACCCCAACCCTTTAAAAGTTATGGTCAAGGTTTTCCTTTTTACATCAAAACTCAAAGGTCAAGGTCAAAGGGTAAAAATGCATGGTATTCTATGAAGGGTCTTCTCACAAGAATTACATATATGAAGGATGAAAGCCCTGTCTCTTACAGCTCAAAAGTTATGGCCAAGGTTAAAGTTCTTTCACAAGTACGGAAATCTAAAAGGTCAAGGTCAAAGGGTCAAGGGTGTTGGTATCCGATGAAAGTTCTTTCAACGAAAAATGCATAAGTGAAGTATAAATGTCCTGATATCCACTGTTCAAAAGAAACAGCCAAAGTTAAAGTTTAAAATTTTTATGTAAAAGTGGTTCAAACACCAAGGTCAAGGTCAAAAGGTTAAATTTGGTGGTACCCAAAGAAAGGTCTTAACACAAGGAAAACACATGTGAAATATGAAAGGCATGCTTCCACTGAATCAAACGTTATTGGAAAGGTTAAAGTTTTTGCTGACAAACAGACGAACAGTCAGACAAAGAGACAGACAGACAGACAGACAGCTAGACAGAGAGATGGACACAACAAAAGCTATATACCCCCGAAACCTCGTTTACGGGGGCATAAAAAATTCTTTGAAACACCTAAAAATGCTACTCCTCCTAGTTTTGGTCTGATTTCAATATAACTTGGCACACACGTAGGGTATATCAAGATACATAATTCTGTGTATCCGTTTTTGATTTCGATGAACGGTGTTGCTGTGGTTACTAAAAATAGAAATTTCTGTAAAATACTTTTAAATTGGTACTCCTCCTACAGTTTTCGACTGATTTTAATATAACTTGGCATACAAAAAACTACACTAAGAAACATAATTCTATATATCGATTTTTATGCCCCCGTAAACGAAGTTCGGGAGTATATAGTTTTTATAGTGTCCGTCTGTCTGTCTGTCTGTCTGTCTGTCTGTCTGTCTGTCTGTCTGTCTGTTTCTTTGTTTGTCCGCAAAAACTTTAACCTTGCCCGTAACTTTTGATTTAGTGGAGCTATGACTTTCATATTTCATATGTGTATTCTTTGCGACAAGACCTTCTTTGGGTACCATCAAATTTGACCTTTTGATTTTGACCTTGGAGTTTGACCCACTTTTACATGAAAATTTAAAAAAAAATTTTTTGGCCATATCTTTTAAACAGTAGACACCAGGACATTTATACTTCACATATGTAATCTTTGTTAAAAGGCCTTTCATTTGATTTCAACAACCTTGACCCTTTGACCTTGACCTTGTAGATTTCTGTACTTGTTAAAAAAACTTTAACCTTGGCATAACATTTGAATGGTAAGGGATAGGGCTTTCATACTTCATAAAATGTATATGTAATTCTTGTGAAAAGACCCTTCATTGGATACCAAGAACTTTGACCCTTTGAACTTGACCTTTGAGATTGACCTACTTTAAAAAAGCAAGCCTTGACCATAATTTTTAAAGAGTTAGGGCTAGTGCTTTTATACTTTACATATTTGATCCTTATAACAAGACCTTTCATTTGATAACAATAACTTTGACCCTTTGACCTTGACCTAAGAGTTTGACCTACTTTTTGAGAAATTGAACGTAGATTATAACTTCTGAACGGTTAGGGTTAGGGCTGTCATGCTCTACATGAGTATTTTATGTGGCAAGACCTTTCATTTGATATTAATTACATTGACTTTTTGACCTTGACCTTGTAGATTTTAGTACTTATTAAAAAACTTTAACATTTGCTTACTTTTAAATTTCACAATTGTTTTCCAGTGAGAATACCCTACTTTTGGTACCAATCAATTGAATTTGCATTTAACAAAAGCTTTGTTTGGCTATGTTGCCATACGGGGGCATCAGTGTTTTACAAACACATCTTGTTTTTATTGGAATAAACAGTGTTGTCGTGGTTTTTATAAATAGAAATTTCTGTGAAATAATTTCAAAATGCTACTTCAAAGAACAGTTTTAGTCTGATTTTAAGTAGACTACACTTTGATACATTATCATCAGTTTTGTGTTTTTTGATTTTGATGAACAATTTTGTCATGGTAACTTAGTTGAAAATTATGTAAAATTTTATTAAAATCTTGTTTTTAGTTAAGTAGTCTTATTGCAATCTTGCCACAAAAAACGCATTTGTGCGGAGTTGAATAGATTGTTAAATCATTATTATTTGAACATGTGTTAAAATAAAGTTACAGGCACTCTTGCAATATATTCCCGAAATAAATTGAGTTTTTTTCTGAAGTAAACAAATAACAAGCAGAAATTAAAAATTAGATAGATTTTCTAGGATCGTTCATATAGGTAATTTTTTTTATTATTTATTATAAATTGATTTTGTTAAAAGGATAGAAATCGAGTTTATCAATATACTCTTTTTTGTGGTTGCTAAATGTGTCTTTCCGTTTACCAAAACGGGCCTCCATACCCGTAATCATGCTGACAAAAATAATCCTTTTCTTCTTTAATTCCATAAACCCTTTCCAGTGCGAGATGACAATTGCAACAAGCATTAATTTGTGCACATTTATGAGCAATAAGTGAGATTCAAACAGGCTTAAATATCCCCGCAATCATCAGTTGCTATGTTAAAAATGCAACAAGAGTGCTTGCATTATTAAACGCAACGGTAGAAAATTTATTAAAATTCAAAACATGCAAGCATGACAGTTTTTGTTCATTTTAATACCCACCATGACTTGCGGTTCAAACGCCTTGCATGTTATCGGATGAAACTGAGGGTATCCACGGCAGGAAATATAGCGCAATTTTACTATAATAGTGAGATACCACTATTATAGCGGAATTTACATTTCCCCCCAACCTGTTTAATACTACATATTGTGCTTGAAGTTGAATAAAATCATTAAATAAATTTGATCTAAATAGAAAAGGGAGATTATGTTTAATTGAATAAATAATACAATACGAGTACTTGATACAGGGACTCTGGGAAATACATGAATTTACATGAACAAAATGCCTTCTCTCTCACTCTCTCTCGTACAAGAAAAGTAATTGCGCTTGATGTAAGTTCATAATTTTAAAGAAAATACTCAGTTATATACGGAAAACAATACAAATGGTTTGACTATGGGTCGGTTATGATTTAAACAGCTATGTTCTTAAGCGTGCATGCCACTCAAACGAACATAAATAATTTATAAAATAAACACAAGCACGTATATTTTGATGTGAAGCGCTCTGGTAGTGCAGTTTACTTTAACAAAATCGTAAAAATTACAATCATATCCTCTTTAATTGTCTTTCTTTCTGCAAAACAAAAAAAAGATTTTTAAACATAAAATCTTTTTAAAACATGTAAAGCAAAGGCGGACGGGTGAGGATTCAGTTATATGCTTTGAGAAGAGCCTTCGAATGGCTTCAGAATATTCTGTGCTAACAGCGGTTAGATAAAACCCGTGTGATGAATATTTAATGTCACCTGACAAGGTGACCAACATTACAGCCAATAGATTATAGATATAAATAAACACGAACATGTGTTATTAGCAACATTGATAAATACATTTATGTTCTTATTAGTGCCACTCAAACGAACATAAATGATTTATAGAATAAACACAAACACGTATATTAGCCCTCTGGTTGGGCAGTTTACTTATTCGAAAGACAAAGAAGATTCGAAAGAGAATGACTTGTATGTGTAAATTTCAAATACTTAAGTTTTTAGTAACAGATAATTTATCCTGAATGTTTTCTTTCACATAGCCATCTTTAGCTTTTTCTGCCCTCCACCGCCCATACTTTTTAAACAACCTGTAACTTATAACGGCCGCTGCAGCGGAAGTTGCCCCGCCTGACCTTAGACTATGAAGACCAAATTCACTCTTATCTAACCCCATTTTTTCAAAAGCATCTAAAACAATTTCTCGTGCTATAGTATAAAACAAAGGGCGATTATCTCTTCCAACATGCATTTTTACAGAATGGCAAAGATCTGAATAAATATTCTTATGAATCAATTTCAGCACCTAACAATTTTATATATTCTTCTTAGGTATGTACAGGACAAGTGTCACCATGAGTTCTAGCAATACACACCTCCTGCCCTTCTTTGTAAACATCCGTTTTACTTTTGACAATGTTAACTTTCATACACACATCATCAAATGTTATAACATTAAGTCTAATATTTGCGAGCTCCAAGAATATGAGGAACCCTACAAAATCCAACAAACACAAACATAAAGTACGCATATTATATAAATTGTTTGATTTGTATCTCTGAACCAATAACTTCAAATGATCTGGTGTGATTGGTTCCTATTTACTACTGGTTTTGAAGTTTGTCTTATTGCACTCTCCTTTGTAAATTTAATAAAACTGATTCACAAGGATCCTTTAGGCCTGCTAGGTGATGGGCCTAACTTACAGAGTGTGTAGCTAATTGAACATTACTTGATGATTTGTAATCCTTAGCGATAGAAATTAGAAATAGAGCCATGCACGTGTTCATCCGCTGCAGGTAATGCAGAAACAGCAGGCAGAAAAGCGTAACACCATTTGCGGAAAGCATTGAATGCGTTCCTGTATTGACTTGTTTTGTTCGGTGCTTTTGATATTTGACAGAAAGTTGGCAAAAAGTCCCTAAAATGTTGTAATCGTTGATCCTTTTTCCTCGCGCTATCAGACCACCGTCCCGTTTTAAATATATCTGAAAATTGTATAAAAAAGGAAAACGAAGAATAAATTGAAGTTATTAATACAAACTTACACTCGTGGTGTATCAGGATCCTCAATCAACTGCAATACACCGACTAAACAGATGTACCAGGACCATAATATAAATCATCTGCAATACATATGACGAATATACATATATACATGTATATATATATATATATATATATATATATATATATATATATATATATATATATATATATATATATATATATATATATATATATATATATATATATATATATATATTTATATTTGGTGCACCAAGGACCCAACTCATCTGCAATACACCTCAAAACGTATATTCATTTACATTCTGAATTCAACACGTTCAACTGTAGTATATAAACAGACTTTATATAATAGCGTTCTATATAAGGATCTTGCCTCCACCTTAACTGTAAGTTTTTTTTAAACAAACAAACATGCTTTGTTATCACCCTGAATAAGCATGTCTGTACAATCAATGAATAGTAAAACATCTTTAACGTTACATCTATACGTCATATCTTTATCAAAAATAAATTGCCAAGAAAACAGCGTATGGCCAGTTTGGAGCAATTAAGACCCAAAAAGCTTTACATGCTATTAGATGTTTAATAGCCCGAACTACAAAGTGAACAGGGGGCACTAACCAATTGTTTTCGTGTTTTGGGGGTAAAATATTCAATAGCTCCTGAGCCAGGATTCCATAATTTTGAATTATTCCGTCCCAACTTACAGTTGTTATAATTTGCAAATTTGTCAACAGTAAAAGTTCCAAACAAGTTGTCAACAAATTCAAAAAAAAATTGCAGTAACGCCCCTATGATATTACTTAGAAAAATCAGCTTTATCATTTTGTAATCTTGGAATCCATTGTATGTCAATTGAATATTTTTGTTCTACACACATTGTGAAAATATTGTAAGCATGAGATTGTAAATGATGTTTCATATCACCAGAATGAACAATGTTTACACAACTCTGATTATAAGTGAACCATTTCACTTCTTTATTCACTAAACTATCTTTAAATGAAGCCAAAGCTAGTTCAGTCGCTCGAAGCTCTCTCCAAGTAGAGCTCATACCATTCTCAAACTCTTTCCACATTAACATGTTAAGTGGAAATTTTTTGAATCAACTTCACCAGTGTACACTCCTGAAGCTACTCTACTAGCATCAGAGTAAATAATGACATTTTTCTTTGTCGATGTGTGTAACTACCTTGTTTTTTTTCTGAGTAAATACATTGTAACCAGAAATAATATTCATTTAGAAACTCGTTCTTGTGAGTGAACATCGTTCTATGACTTTCTACATGCTACCCGGTATCTCTATAGAACAGAATCTGGTCATTATACTACATATGTTACCCATCACTGGTGACATTGACATAATCTTTCCAACCACTCTTACCAACTCTCTGGTCGTAACTTTAGGAAAACTCTTCACTATTTTCTGCAAAGACGCCGCTTTATCTTCCAAACGTCTTGTAGGCACTGAAATAGAAAATGACTTAACCATTCTTAACCATTCTAAATTCTGAGTTGGGTAAAAACAGATTTTTCAAAATTAATAAGTAGCCCAAAATCTGACAAACTCTTCTGAATGAATTCAGAAACTAAAAAACATTCCTCTTTAGATGGGGGCAAACACAAAACCGTCATCTACGTAAAGAATTATCTGAAAACCCTTCTTTCTCCTGAAATGAACAATAGGTCCTAGACTTTTCGTAAAAATAAATGGAGCAGATGACAAATCAAACGGTAGCACAGTGTAACAATAATATTTTTCGTAACATGAAAACCCAAGATATGTCTGGAAACTTTCAGAAATATTAATTTGCTGATAGCCAGATTTGAGATCGAATTTTAGACAATAGCAATCTCTTTCAAAATAATCCAGAGCTGTTTTCCAATTTTCAAACTTTATTTTCTCATGCTAGTATTTTACATAATAAATCAGTTTTCTCAATCTAGTATCAACCTCTTTTTTGACCTGTTTTTGGCGACGCTGAGAGGGTTTACAATGAATGGTCTGTAACTTCTACAAAACAACCTGTCTTGATTCTTGATTAACTGGGATATTTCTGATGTGACAAATTCAGTGTTAATTTCTGCAGATTTGTTATTTCAAAAATTCATAGATGGCGGTAATGAAAGAAAAGGACTTTCATAACCAGAATGTATAACTTTCAAAATGTAAGGAAAACGCAGCACAGTTAAGGTTACAAAAAGGAGGCGGAGCCTAATTTGTACGGGAAAACTTGACTATGACATCATACACAATATACGTCATACAACATTTCTTTGAAATACCACAAAATGAGTTTATATGCTAGTTTAACCAGTAAGAAATCATCAAACTACATAAAAACTTACTACAACGTATTGTTTTGTCGTTAGTTAAATCCCACATAACAAGTTATAAACAAGTCACTGATCGCAATACAATTGTCAAAATGACGTCATTTCTTACAACGTGACGTAGTTGGTATGCAGTAAGAGACAGTTCAAGTAATATTTTCTCAACAAAATATGTATTCTATAATTAAATAAAATATTATTTACAGATATTCTATGGGCCAATAACTTGAATTTAATGTCTTATTCACTATTTTATTAATATATTTTCTGTACATTAAGTATTTAGTTGACACTGCCGTATATTTGTATGCAAGTACATCGGAGGGTAATGTGAGGGTCTTAATGAATCGATCTAGTGCAAGGGCATACACTCTATGGATCAAAGTAAGCTTTTACATTTTAACTTTAGAACTATTAAGGTATCTGAAAAGTACTGCGATCCTGATGAAATCGAAAAAACAATTTAATTATATCAATATTTCATGCCGCTGATCAGCAAAAAATATAGCATTCTGTCATACAAGTATAATTTTAACAAAGAAATTGCAGAATTTAGACAGGATCGCAGCACTTTTTAGAAACTACAATGCGTGTTGAAAATATTTATATACTGAACTTGGAAATTCAACTTAGTTATGCCCTTGCACTAGTGATATTTATATGTAACATCAATACTTCAAGTCAATGTGCTAAAATCGCGTGACTGCCGCATCACGTGACTAGTCTAAATAAAAATATAACCGTCCTCGATATGTAGTTATTAATCATAATTACAATTATTCGATATAAATAATGTACTAAAGATAATCGCCATCCCGATTACGAATACATTTTTAAATACAAAATTTAGTCGATATTTCCATCGCGCACCTTAACTGTGCTGCGAAGCCCCAATATCTCCCCATTTACTGTAATACCCTTTTCATGTTTCATGTTTAATACTATATTCCGTATGACTCTTTTCATGAACAGAAGTCAAACAACCTGTATACTTTTCATTGACTTCGATTGGTCTTTTCCCTTTGGCAGTTGGATTTCCAGTGCCCTATTCCGAAACAACCGACGCAAACGTCGTACGGCATAGGCTGTCTCGTTGACTGCTTGTTTCTTCCTTGGCCATAGAGAAATGGCTGTTGTGCTGCTGTTGAAAGGCAGGAAGGTGCTGAAAAGTACTAGCTCTAGGAAGAGCCAGCTGAGCTGGAGATCCCGCAGCTGCCGCTGGTGTCGTTTTCTGTGTCATGTAAGGCTGAAATCTCTTGTTTTGCTTCTGATATCTACGACCCTGTTTTCGGCATTGGGAATCTCCTTTTCATCATCGGAGTTGTCAGCGATTTCATTACACTGTTATTTGTTGACAGTTTTCCAGTCCGCGGGAGATGAATCAGCTTTGCGTATATGCTTTTGACGCGTTTTCAATTTTTTAAGTCAGAAATAAATTTTCAATGATTCAGAATCTTTTAAATCAAAGGCTCTCGACTCTAGCTTCTCTAAACCCTTTAATAATTCGGCATTAAATTCAAACTGAATTCGGTTGCCTTCAGACGTTATCTTATGTAAAGAATTCTCCTTGAGGTTCTTCGAGATAGACTCGAACTGCTCCGTTTTTAACAGTCCCGAGAAAGTTTTGAATTTAGAATTTATTACTCCCGTAAAGAGTTTTTAAAACAATGTCCGGGATTTCCAATTAAGAGGTCCCTCCTGTGCTGTCTTTCGGTAATTTATCTGAGTCTAAAGTCAATTCATCGCCTTAATCGCCCATATTATGAGGAAATAGAGAGTGAAAAAAAGACGTGTTATCTGCTTTGAAAAGAGCCTTCGAATGGCTTTAGAATATTTTTGCTAACAGCGGTCAGTTAAAACCCGTGCGATGAATATTTAAATGTCACCTGACAAGGTGACCAACATTACAGCCAATAGATTACAGATATAAATAAACACGAACACGTACGTGTTATAGGACTTTATGAATAGACTTACTTTTACATTCCACAGCTGACTTTTACATTTTAGTCATTGGAATTTGTCTCTGTATAAATTGTAGAAGTCTGTCGTCAATTGTAAAAGTAATTCTCTTCATAAAACTCCATTAGCAACATTGATAAATACATTTGAAATAAAGTTGTAAAAGTGTGTAATAACATGATAAGTTTGTGATATTCAGTAGCTGTAGATTGTTATATAAGTCCTTAAATTTTCAATTCTGGACATACGATGCGGTATCGCACGCCGATTGGTTCAAAAGTATTTTCTTCACGACCTTAAACTAAAATAACATGAGTAAGTCAAAACTTACAAAAAGTGCGGGAAATACACACAAAGTTATTGAAATATGCACAAACTATACAAAAACTTGAATCCGCTTGGTCCGATTCTAATCGCTAAAAATATATATTCGTTTTTCTTCTTGAAAAATAATTGTCCATAAATTGTTTCAACTTTTGTCAAATTATATCCCCGAAGTCTTTTTATTTTAAAAGGTATCAAAATTCAAAAGATAAAAAATTATTTTTGTTAGGTCACACAAAAAATAATCCTATGTTGATCATTTTTGATATCGTGTGAAATCACCTTCGAAAAATTAAATTTATCGCTTACATGTTTATCTCATGAAGAATAAACCCGAGCATTTTTTTTTCACAACAAAGTACATATTACCTGCACACGGACAATATTTTAGCTCCTTAAAAAAACATTTAAAATATCTCATTTTCCTTTATTATTTGAAATAATATGCATATTGATATAAAAATTATATGGATTATATTCAATTAATTTCTTAATTTTGAAAAAAAATGTATAATGACTAACTTAAAGGCTTCTACTTATAGCGAAAAAAATACTCGGGTTTGAATTATCTTCATTATTAGATATAACCGATAAATTTATTTTTTTCAAAATTGACTTCACAACAGATCTTAACTTCCGTAAGGAACTACTCTTTGTCAACAAGGTTTTTGATATGCGTTTTCCATGTAAGGATTGTTGTAATAAACTATTAAATCAGTCCTATAATTTATTTTTATATATTATCTATTTAATGACGTACTTTTATTGTGTAAGATAATATGTGCCTGTTTCGGGTTAAGCGGCTTTAACAATCAACAAAATATTTTCTTCGAAAAACTGGTCTCCAAAGACTTCAAATTTTGTGAATGAGTAAAAAAGTATCATTATACTTTTGTGTAGGAGCAGCACCTGAAAACAGACTTTTATGTAGAAGTCTTTAAATGAATTCTGTTTCATAAATATATAAAAACGGATAGGATGGTTAAGGAACACAACAGATGCCATTTGACTCATAAATGTTGATGGAAAAAGTGGTTTTGAAGACTATATTAATGGTTTATAATGTCAAACAAATGCATTATATGTATTTGAATACAGTAAGTGTTATATTCAGACACAAAGTGGCAAGATTTCAAATGATTTTCAAGACGATACGAAAAGTTTGAACATCTTGGTTCTCAGAATTAAGAAAAAAACTGGGTTTATGTATTCTTCTTTCCATTGCAACAGGGAATGTTTAGCAAGTAAAGTACAATGTAAAGTAAGATAAAATTAAATAAATCTACATGTATATACAGTTCCATCAAGAGATCGATGGATTGATTGAATGTATGTTGTTTAATGTCCTTCTCGAGAATTTTTCACTCCTATTGAGACGTCACCGTATGCCGGTGAAGGGCTTCAAATTTAGACCTATACACAGCACTCAGGGCCATTGTTCTTTATCGTGCCAACGCCTATCTTGACACAGGACCCAACTTTAACAATGATTCATTCAATCTGTCATATCGCAAACAAAGCAAACAAAAGGAACTTCTCGCTAGCGAAATTTGAAAATCTTATTGAAATCAAAGGTACAAAACAATCAGAAACATTGAAATCTGATTTAGAAATTTAACCTATTTTAAGTAATGAAAAATTTGTTTTAATAAAGATAAAACCTTTATCTTTAAGGTAAGTCACTCGTCAGTTTTTTAGGAAAGTTCACGCAGAAGCTTTTACTTCAAAACTACTTATTAAAATTCAATTTTTAGAACATATTTAAATTCAAAAATGTAATTTTTTTAACATTCAATGAAAAAACTGCTCATAAATCTACAAAGAAGCAAGATTTCTGAGGGACTATTTCTTTTGGTGGAAGGATGGAAGGATATCAGCACATTTATAAAATTTAATGTTATGGAAATTTAGCCTCACATCCTTTCACTTGGAGAATATTTTCCGTTTTGATATTGCTAAAAATATTTAATATAGGTCTTAATATATATTTTTAGACTAAGTTTTACACCTTAAGCTTCCCTCAACAAACTTTTCCAAAAAATGAAAATATAATAAAAAAAAAAAGTCAAGATCAAATTTACACCATTTTTGCATGAAAATCACATATTTTGGCAAATATTTCTAAATAAACATCACTGACCCCACCTTGACACTTGTGACTGATCAGCACTTAAGTCATAAAAAGTTTGATATAAGAAAATTTTTATTGCCTATTAAGTTTTTAAATACCCCAAATATGTTACTTTTTAGTGCAAATAGGTCACACAAAAATTTACGCGCATTAATTTGCAGGATTTGTTTAATGATAAATATTATTCAAACTATTTTACGTAAAATAAGATTACATTTATTGCCATGCTTCCATCTTATCAAATATAATAAGGGTTAAAGTAATTAACCAAAGAGATGAAATTTAAGTGCAAAAAGGTCAACTTAAATGTACCGTAGATCAGTAGGATGCATACTGACCCCCTATTTTCTTTGCGATTTTGAGTAACACTTTATGAGTACTTATCCAAAATATACTTCTCAAAAAATCCTTGATATAACAAATTTCAGGAGTGACTTACCTTAAGACATCATCTTATATCAAGTTCTGAAAATATATATTAAACACTACAGTCATTGGTAAAAACAATTTGCGAACGAAACATTGAGGCATCTATTATTAACCTTACCTTGTTTTATGTTTGGACCTAGGAAGGCCATAAAGTTACACCAATCTCAAACATACGACTTTGCTCGAATAAAAAAGCGTATCAAACTTTAAGCTATGAACAATTAAAAATTATTACAAATGAAAATCGAAGAAAGTTTAACAATAAAAAAGCAATGTATAATCTTAATTGTGCTTCTGAAATAGATTTTTGCAATGTGAATACTTAATTGATGTCCTATTGAGGTGAGAATCAATATGTAGAATTATTCTAATGGTCCATCTTTCAAAACATTTGATGAACATGACTGGTATTACAATTTTGAATTTAATTCCTTAAAAAAGTATTTTACAAGATATTTATTAGTGTGAAGAATTGTAGCAAGACAATCTAAAAAAGAATTATATAAATTAATGCAAACAGAAATCTCACAAAAATATGAGTATTCTGTATGATGTATCCTATGACGACGAATTGCTTAGTCATCTATGACACCTAATCCCCCAGATATTTTCTAGAGGTCTGTGTCTGTTCTGCTCTAAATCTGTACTGTTTTAAAGGACTTCTAGAATTTATAACATTTCATTGTTTTTATATGTTATATGTTTACATGTTCTTGTAACCTAGACTTCTTTGGAATTTCCAGATATTATATATAGTACATTATCTTCTTAACTTACATGTAATCTGATTTACAGAAATCAGATCGATATACCAAATAACAGAACATTTTTATTTGTGCACTAACTGTTTTATCTACGATATATACATTGCCAAAAAAAAAAAGATTCCAATAATTTTTTTTTTTCCAATCCCGAGTCAATTCCCAGAGGACGATTTTCGAGGACGATATTTCAATTCAAACAATCGAGATTAGAAAAACGACATTTAAAAATCGGAATATTGACTAAAAGTAGTTACGTATCTGAATACTTGAGCCGTGGTTCGAAAATGGTTATGTACTAGGATATTTGCTTGTTTCATTAAGCGTACGCGTCAGTGTTGCTCTGCCTTAGGGACGCTTAATGATATAATTCTATCATTAAGCGGCCATTTAGCATTAGCGGTTGATAATTTAGTTATTAATGCAATAATTTATGGCATTAGGCGTTGCAATTGCAACGCTTAATGCTATTTGTATCATTAAGCGGCGTTTTATCATTAGAGGTTGCTAAAAGCCTATGTACAAACCACAGGCACTTGTTTCGGGTACACCCTACCTACGGAACGGGGTACCCCCTACCTATGTGGTAAATATAGGTTAGGGGGTACCCCGTATACGAAACAAGTACCTGTGGTACAGACATATAAGCAAAAGATAATGACTTTCGACAAGAGAACCATTTATTTGTTACTCTGTATTTCTTCAACCTTAAGATGGAAAGTACACACGAGTGCAAATAATATTTACAGTGTACAAATTAAAACTTTCAACTAAAAAAATGCGCAAGATTTCCTGCTTCTTATCTATTTTTACTGATTTTATAGAGGCCATCTAATTTGATCTTAGTCTAGCAGCATATAATTTTAGCTTACTCTTATGTTAGTTACGATCTCTTAGAATGATTTTAGGTTTTATGTTTTTATGATTATTGTTTTTTATGATTATTGTGTTGTATTTTACTACTTGTATATCTGAAATAGTGTCTGTTCAGCGCCTTAGAGTAAATTATTTTAAATAGGGCGCTATACAAATTTTATTATTATTATTATTATTATTATTAAGGTCTTCCGTCTTCAGCGGAAGACCTTATTGTTATTCGTTGGTTTCTTTTCCACTGTTTTTCTTATTTTTTTTCTCACCGATTTTGTGCACGCGATTTCTCTAAAACGGCTGGTTATATTTTTATGAAACTTTCAGGTCTGATAGAACGTAAAAAAATCTTTATGCATTTTTTTTTATTTTGATGACGTCACTTCCGGTTCGAAGATTTTCGCAATTTTGGGATTTTTAGGGGTCAGTTTGTCCGTCGCTCTTCTTAAAAACCGCTCATCACAGGAAGATGAAATCTTTTCTGGAAGATAGAACAACATATGTAGTTTTGCATTGTGTTTTTAACTTTCACCGGACGTACCGCACGTTAACGCTCGGTATGGTCTGAAAAAAGTCATATTGAGCGTTTCAAAATTTCTAACACTTTTTCTATCATATCGTTTTACTTGTAAATATTTTGTTAAAACATATAGAACAAAAAATGTAAAGAATTGTGAGATCTTTCAAATGATTTGTCGAAAAAAGGGCTGACCCCTTAAATAAGGGATCTAGAAGGGCCAAAAGTTTTTACTTGATATCTCAAAAAGTATTGAGAATTTGTAATACATCAAAGAAGCAAAGTTGTTCAAAATGTCAAGCTTAATCTAAGGAAGTCGTCAAAATACGTCCGGCGTCGTCACTTCCGGCCAAACCGGAAGTAGTCAAAAACGCGTATTTTTGCCGTTCTTGTCAAGTTTTTGGGTAACATATGTCTCTGGGAGCATAAAAATTAATTTTCCGTCCGTCGTCATCACTTCCGGTCAAACCGGAAGTAGCAAAAAATTGCTTATTTTTGCATTAATTAACAAATCTTTAGAGGATTCAAAGCATTTTTGGGCGTTATTTCTCATTTTTCGTTAAAATGAAAGCTACTTCCGGTCAAACAGGACGGAAGACCTACTCGTTGCTTTGCAACGAGCTTTGCTCTAGTTATTATTAAGGTCTTCCGTCTTCAGCGGAAGACCTTTCTGTTATTCTTAGGTTTCTTTTCCACAGTTTTTATTATTTTTTTTCTTACATATTTTGTGCACGCTAGTTCTCGAAAACGGCATGAACGATTTTCATGAAACTTTCAGGACTGATAGAACATCAAAAAATCTAGGTATATATTTTTTTGTTTTTATGACGTCACTTCCGGTTCGGAGATTTCTGCGATTTTGTCATTTTTAGAGGGTCACTTTGTCCGGCAATGTTCTCAAAAACCATTAAAGATAACAGTGTGAAATTTTCAGGGATGCTAGAGCAACCTTTGGAGAAGTGCCTTTTGTATATCACAACTACCGGAAGTACGAAGCGCCGACGCTCACTATCGCCTGAAAATAGTCCGATCAAGAACTTCAAAATTTTTAACACCTTTTCTACGATAACTTTTTACCTAGAAATATTTTGTTAAAGCATGTAGAACAAAAGAAGTGTAGAATTTGAAGATCTTTCAAATGATATCTCAAAAAAAGGGCTGCCCCCTAAAATTAGGGGCCTACAGGGGCCAAACGTTTTTCCTTTATATCTCAATAAGTATTGAGAATTTGTAATACGTCAAAGAAGGAAAGTTGTTCAAAATATCAAGTCTAATTTATTGAAGTCGTCATAATATGTCCAGCGTCTTCACTTCCGGCCAAACCGGAAGTAGTCGAAAAACGCGTATTTTTACCGTGCTTGACAAGTTATTGGGTAACACATGTCTTTGGGAGCATAAAAATTAATTTTTCGTCCGTTGTCATTACTTCCGGTCAAACCGGAAGTAGTAAAAAATAGCTTATTTTTTAATTAATTAACTTATCTTTAGAGGATTCAAAGCATTTTTGGGCGTTTTTTCTCATTTTGGTTAAAAATGAAAGCTACTTCCGGTCAAACAGGACGGAAGACCTACTCGTTGCTTTGCAACGAGCTTTGCTCTAGTTATTATTATTATTATTATTATTAAGGTCTTACGTCTTCAGCGGAAGACCTTCTTGTTATTCTTAGGTTTCTTTTCCACTATTTTTAAGGTCTTCCGTCTTCAGCGGAAGACCTTATTGTTTTTCTTCGGTTTCTTTTTCACTTTTATAATTTTTTTTTCTTACCGATTTTGTGCACGCGATTTCTCGAAAACGGCTCAACAAAATCTTATGAAACTTTCAGGACGTATGGAACATCACTTGAACCTTATGCGTTTTTTTCCGTTTTGATGACGTCACTTCCGGTCTAGAGATATCGTCGATTTTCTGATTTTTAAGGGTCATTTTGTCCACAATTTTCCCGAAAAACGGCTCTAGATAGAAACTTCAAACTTTGAGGCTAGGTAGAGCTATGTCTGGAGAGGTGCATCAGGTATATCAAATTTACCGGAAGTGACGCTCGTCGGCGCTCGCTATGGCCCGAAAATAGACCTATCACAAATTTCAAAATTTCTCACACCTTTTCCTACACCTTTTTACCTGAAAATATTTTGTGAAAACGTATAAAACAAAAGAAGTGCAGAATTTAAAGATCTTTCAAATGATATCTCGAAAAAAGGGCTGGCCCCTAAATTTAAGGGCCTAGAGGGGCCAACAGTTTTTTTCTTTATATCTCAAAACGTATTGAGAATTTGTAATACGTCAAAGAAGCAAAGTTGTTCAAAATGACAAGCTTAATCTATTGAAGTCGTCAGAAAACGTCCGGCGTCGTCACTTCCGGCCAAACCGGAAGTAGTCGAAAAACGCATATTTTTGCCGTTCTTGACAAGTTTTTTTGTAACAAATGTCTCTAGAAGCAAAAAAATAATTTTTTCGTCCGTTGTCGTCACTTCCGGTCAAACCGGAAGTAGCAAAAAATTGCTTATTTTTGCATTAATTAACATAGCGTTAAAGGATTCAAACCATTTTTAGGCGTTATTTCTCATTTTTGTTAAAAATTAATGCTACTTCCGGTCAAACAGGACGGAAGACCTACTCGTTGCTTTGCAACGAGCTTTGCTCTAGTTAAGGTCTTCCGTCTTCAGCGGAAGACCTTACTGTTATTCTTAGGTTTCTTTTCCACTATTTTTAAGGTCTTCCGTCTTCAGCGGAAGACCTTCTTGTTATTCTTAGGTTTCTTTTCCACTATTTTTATTATTTTTATTATTGTTTTTTTTCTTACCGATTTTGTGCACGCGATTTCTCAGAAACGGCTCGATCGATTTTCATGAAACTTTCAGGACTGATGGAACATCAATCAAACCTGATATATAATTTTTTATTTTTATAACGTCACTTCCGGTTTCGAGATTTCCGCGATTTAGTGATTTTCAGAGGGTCACATTGTCCAGCATTTTTCTCAAAAGTGCTTTTAGATAGAAACGTAAGATTTTCAGCGATGATAGAGCAACATGTGCTGATGTGACATACACCTTTCTTATTCTCCGGAAGTGCAGCACGTCGGCGCTCGCTATGGCTCGAAAAAAGACCTATCGGGAATTTAGAAATTTTTCACACATTTTTGGCAATATCTTTTTACACGTTAATATTTTGTAAAGACATATAGAACAAAAGTTGTGAAGAATGTCACGATCTTTCGAAAGATATCAACGATAAGGGGCTGGCCCCTATAATAAAGGGCCAAAAGGGGCCGAAAGTTTTTCCTTTATATCTCAAAAAGTATCGAGAATTTGTAATACGTCAAAGAAGCAAAGTTGTTCAAAATATCAAGCTCTATCTAATGGCGTCGTCAAAATACGTCCGGCGACGTCACTTCCGGTCAAACCGGAAGTAGTCAAAAATTGCATATTTTTGCTGTTCTTGACAGGTTTTTGGATTTCATATGTCACTAGAAGCTTAAATCTTAATTTTCCGTCCGTCGACGTCACTTCCGGTCAAACCGGAAGTTGCCAAAAATGGCTTAATTTTGCAATAATTAACATAGATTTGGAGGATTAAACCATTTTGGGACTCATTACTCTTTACTTTTTTAAATGAAAGTTACTTCCGGTCAAACAGGACGGAAGACCTACTCGTTGCTTTGCAACGAGCTCGGCTCTAGTTATTATTATTATTTTTATTGTTTTTTTTCTTACCGATTTTGTGCACGCGAGTTCTCTAACACGGCTCGCTCGATTTTCATGAAACTTTCAGGACTGATAGAGCATGAAAAAAACTAGAACTATTTTTTTTGGTTTTGATGACGTCACTTCCGGTTTTGAGTTTTCCACGTTTTAGTGATTTTCAGAGGGTCACTTTGTCCGGCAGTTTTCTGAAAAACCACTCAACGCAGAAGCATGAAATTTTCAGTGATGCTAGAGCAACCTTTGGAGAAGTGAATTTCGTATATCACAACCACCTGAAGTACGAAGCGCCGACACTCGCTATGGCCCAAAAATAGTCCTATCAAGAATTTCAACATTTTTAACACTTTTTCTACGATAACTTTTTACCTAGAAATATTTTGTTAAAACATGTAGAACAAAAAAAGTATAGAATTCGAAGATCTTTCAAATGATACCTCGAAAAAAGGGCTGGCTCCTTAATTTAGGGGCCGAGAGGGGCCGAACGTTTTTCCTTCATATCTCCAAAAGTATTTAGATTTTGTAATATGTCAAAGAAGCAAAGTTGTTCAAAATGACAAGCTTAATCTACTGGCGTCGTCAAAATACGTCCGTCGTCGTCACTTCCGGTCAAACCGGAAGTAGTCGAAAAACACATTTTTTTGCCGTTCTTGACAAGTTTTTGGGTTACCTATGTCTCTGAAAGCATAAAAAGTAATTTTCCGTGCGTCGTCGCCACTTCCGGTCAAACCGGAAGTTGCAGAAAATGGCTTATTTTGAAGGTTTTGATGCAAAATTGAAATTATAAAGTCACTGGAGACTACTTAGCTCATTGCTTTCTTTTGTTCCGTCACTTCCGGTCAAAACCGGACGGAAGACCTACTCGTTGCTTTGCAACGAGCTTTGCTCTAGTTATTAAGGTCTTCCGTCTTCAGCGGAAGACCTTCTTGTTATTCTTAGGTTTCTTTTCCACTATTTTTATTATTTTTATTATTGTTTTTTTTCTTACCGATTTTGTGCACGCGATTTATCGGAAACGGCTCGATCGATTTTCATGAAACTTTCAGGACTGATGGAACATCAATTAAACCTGATATATAATTTTTCATTTCGATGACGTCACTTCCGGTTTCGAGATTTCCGCGAATAAGTGATTTTCAGAGGGTCACATTGTCCAGCATTTTTCTCAAAAGTCCTTTTAGATAGAAACAAAAGATTTTCAGCGATGATAGAGCAACATGTGCTGATGTGACACACACCTTTCTTATTCTCCGGAAGTGCAGCACGTCGGCGCTCGCTATGGCTTAAAAAAAGACCTATCGGGAATTTAGAAATTTTTCACACATTTTTGGCAATATCTTTTTACACGTTAATATTTTGTAAAGACATATAGAACAAAAGTTGTGAAGAATGTCACGATCTTTCGAAAGATATCAATAATAAGGGGCTGGCCCCTATAATAAAGGGCCAAAAGGGGCCAAAAGTTTTTCCTTTATATCTCAAAAAGTATTGAGAATTTGTAATACGTCAAAGAAGCAAAGTTGTTCAAAATATCAAGCTCTATCTAATGGCGTCCTCAAAATACGTCCGTCGACGTCACTTCCGGTCAAACCGGAAGTAGTCAAAAATTGCATATTTTTGCTGTTCTTGACAGGTTTTTGGATATCATATGTCACTAGAAGCTTAAATCTTAATTTTCCGTTCGTCGACGTCACTTCCGGTCAAACCGGAAGTTGCCAAAATTGCTTAATTTTGCAATAATTAACATAGATTTGGAGGATTAAACCATTTTGGGACTCATTACTCTTTATTTTTTTAAATGAAAGTTACTTCCGGTCAAACAGGACGGAAGACCTACTCGTTGCTTTGCAACGAGCTCGGCTCTAGTTATTATTATTGTTTTTTTTTCTTACCGATTTTGTGCACGCGAGTTCTCGGAAACGGCTCGATGGATTTTCATGAAACTTTCAGGGCTGATAGAACATCAAACAAACCTGATATATAATTTTTTGTTTTGATGACGTCACTTCCGGTTTTGAGATTTTCGCGATTTAGTGATTTTCAGAGGGTCACTTTGTCCGCGAGTTTTCTCAAAAACGGCTTAGGATAGAAACTTGAGTTTTTCAGCAATGATAGAGCAAAATATGTAGATGTGACATACGTATTTCATTTTTACCGGAAGTGCTGCATGCCGATGCTCGCTATGGTCCGAAAAGGGGCATGTCGAGAATTTTAAAATTTCTAACACTTTTTCTTCAATATCTTTTTACATACAAATATTTCGTTAAGACATAAAGAACAAAAGAAGTGTAAAATTACGTGATCTTTCAAACGATATCTCGAAAAAAGGGCTGGCCCCTATACTTAAGGGCCGAGAGGGGCCAAACGTTTTTCCTTTATATCTCAAAAAGTATTGAGAATTTGTAATACGTCAAAGAAGCAAAGTTGTTCAAAATGCTAAGCTTAATCTATCTGGATCGTCAAAATTCATCCGGCGACGTCACTTCCGGTAAAACCGGAAGTAGTACGAAAATGCATATTTTTGCCGTTCTTGACATATTTTTGGGTAGCACATGTCACTGGAAGCATAAAAACTTAATTTTCCGTCCGTCGACAACACTTCCGGTCAAACCGGAAGTAGCCAAAAATAGCTTATTTTTTAAGGTTTTGACGCAAAATTGCATTTTTTAAGTCAATTGAGACAACTTTGCTCATTGCTTTCTTTTGTTGACGTCACTTCCGGTCAGAACAGGACGGAAGACCTACTCGTTGCTTTGCAACGAGCTTTGCTCTAGTTATTATTATTATTCAAAACAAAGCGTATAGAATATCGAATATAAATGTACGCATGCTTTAATATAAATTGAAATAGATGAATTTAATGTTTGATACATGGAAGTTAATGTGGACGAATACGGATTTTTTACTTTATTTTATCTTTAGAAGCTACGAAATTGAAAGAATGCATGCATACAATATAGGATGTACATGCATATGTACAATGATGTATCCCCACGGTCACACACTGTGTTGTTTGAAATAATCACATTTAAAAAAGATATAATTATTCAATTTATATCACAGGAGAGTTGAACTTACACTGTTGTTCTTCTTAAATAAAATCACATTTATATTAATAAATGCATTTTTGGCATGAGCTGTATTTTGTGCATTGAGAGAGTTATCTCCCTGCGTAGTATAAAAAGAATAGAACGCCACCGCTAGGTGGCAGTGCAATAGGTCACAAAGTTTGTCAACAGAAGCTGAAGTTCTACGGTAGTAAAAAATTAGCGATTTAATGTTTTCATCCACGTGAGTGGTATATCTAGTGGGTTATCTAGCTGACTCGTTAGATGTACTGAGGAGATTTTAATCCATCGTTTGTGTCCAGCCAGGTCTACTAATTCGAAAAAAACGGATAGCGTGGTTTGAATTGTGAACGGTGGAGATTGGCGCGGACTGGCTGTCAAGAGACTTGCTCCATGAACAGCATCCTGACTTCAATGGAACCAGTAAATAATGCATGTAGGTAGACTATTTAGGAAAAGAACAAAAAATTCTATTCATGAAAGACCGTGTTCTTTTTGGACGTTTTTAATTTTAGTGTTTTTGGTAGAAAAGTAAGTTTTTGTCTGTGCTTAAATTATCCTCGATGCTGATTGGTCAATATGTAAGGGAAGCGCCATGCCAGATGTTTTGGTCGTAGGTGATTCACACGTGAAAAGATTATCAACTTTCATATCTTATTGTGATAAAAAATTTGATAAAGCAGACTGCGACGTCTTGTGTTATGGAATACCAGGAGGATGTATAAAAAATTCACGACATATTGAAAGAATTGAAGTTTTTAGAAAGACGCATAAACCGAAAGGTATTGTTGTACATTTGGGTGGGAATGATATAGACTCGAAAGATGTGATACTTGATGAAGTAAATACAATAATTTTGCGATATGTGGCAATCTTGAACTTGTTGGTAAAGAGATATTCCCTAGAAATAATAGTGTGTCAATTATTATTCCGTCAAAAAACAAGACATTTAACAGTTCGTGATTACTACAGTTTTGTGATTGCTGCTAACAAAATCTTGAAGAAGGAATTGTCCAAATATTCGAACTTAAAGTACTGGAATTTAAAAGGATAAAAAAACAGTCTGATTGAGATATACAAACAGGATGGTGTACACTTAAACGAAACTGTTGGCTATCCTAAATACTATAGGAACATTCGAGGTGCAATTCTGCATACTCTGACTTAGTATAGTGAGCAGATGAATATCATTAATAATTTTAATACTTTGTATATATGTTATAATACATGTGTATTTTTTATGTAAATGTTAATTAATATTTGTGACACATTGCACTCAAGATTTTCAAATCAATATGGTAATTGTTGTTGCATATAAATTTAAATGATGTAAAAATTTTAATGCATGAAGACATGTTTTACAGATAAAGTAGCAGTACACGCCTGTAACAGTTTTGGTATTGATCAATCAAAGACCAAAATTGGGAGGACTATTTTAAGGTATTGACAGTGGTGTTAACCTTGTTACATTATTTATTTAACTGTTGGCCTCTCTCTGTTATCAATAAGAAATATCAGGAATATTCTTTAATATTATGGTAAGTTGTGCTGAGTTATGCTGCCAGTTTTGAAAATTGATCCCTGTTTGGGAACTAAATCCTGTTAAGGATTTTGTAATCAATGGTTGCGTACTTATCCTGCTAAGGATGAAAAATCATTCATGTTAAGGAATTTTAACTACCAATCAAGTGATTTAATTTGTCCGGCAGAGGACGAAAGTAATCAGTATTCAGTTTTTTATCCTGCTAAGGATGCAATGTGTATTCCTGTTAAGGAATTCTAAATTATTATATGCGTGACCTGTTTAGGAACATTACATGCAATAATGAATTAAATGCATCCTGTTAAGGATGAGAGTTTCTTAAGAATCTCATTAATGGAATTGGCAATGGTAATTGCAAGTTGTTTTTGCATTTGATGTTAGTCAATGCTAAATATCTTAAAGTACGTTAATACAGGTACTGTAATAAAAAAATATCGCAGGGGGAATAAGGAAGCATACAAAATATTCTACCTTGACTAAATCAGTGCTACATTATGACGTTATAGTAGCCGAGATGACGTCAATTTTAAAACACAAGTTTCGTAATATTTGTATTTGGAGATGTAATTTAACTCTAGAAAATGAATAGAAACGAGTAAACATTAACAAAAATAAAATGCTCTTATTTTGTAATACTGTATTCTGTCATTTTGATTAAAATCTACCACCTATGACGTCATATGTGTACATCAAGTAACTTGGGAATTGATCATGCCATGTAAAGAGAATTTGGCTAATACGGCATGTACAAAGATACGTAAAATGGAGTTTAACAGCATATGCTGTTAATATTTTGTGATATTCATATGGAGTTCAGTTAATAAAACAGGTATGCTAATTTATTTTCATCGATTTTATTCTCATTCGAAGACAGTCAGCTATATACGTATCCCGGTCGGCCTTTCCTCTGTCATTTGTGACAAAAATAATGCAACAGAACAACAGTAAGCTGATTATTTCAAAACATAAAATTTGTACATATGGAAAGTTTGCCTCCTAAAATAGTTGGAAAGTGCTGCTAGAATCCCGAGTTAAGCATGGCTTTATGAAAAATCGGGGTTCATATGTAAAAAATAAAAAAAAAAAAACATCGGGTAAGGTTTCGTGCGAATGTGTGTAATAATTATTTTACTGACGGGACAGTTGGATTCTAGCAGCATTTTTGGGCAAATTAGATGTTTTTCAACAACATTATTTTCTCAAAGAAATTATCAAACTCCGGGGTATTGTTGTTCTGTTAGCTTTTTTATTAAGGAAAATTTCGCTATTAATAGAAGTCACGTGATGCCGTAGTGGTGGTGCATGTCATTGCTTTAGACACTCTTTTATTTTTATGCATTAGATAATAATAGTTTACGTTTATCAGCGGTTTTGGTAAACAATCAAACTGAATTTTCTTTAAAAAGTCTAAATTTCCCGAAAATTGACTTATATGCTTCTTTAACATACCCGCGATTCATTTCAGCTATCAAGATGCCGTAGTCATCACGAAAGAGAAGAAGGCTAGACGATACGACTAGACAGGAAGTCTCAGACCTGGCCTGGGGGCCATAAAACTTAGACGAGCTAACTTTTGATCTCAGTCTCACTTTTTTCCAAAGAAATATATAGTGGAAAAGTGAGACTGAGATCAAAAATGAGCTCGTCTAAGTTTTATGGCCCCCAGGCCTGATGTCACAAATGCTTCAAACTATGGTGCCGAGATGTCTCAGCCACAAACAGAGCAAGTACCTACCAGCGTAAACAACGTTGATGGACATCAAACAATAAATGTGGAAGCAACAGTAAATCAAGAGGAATCTACTCAACAAAGTACTAGCACTGTAGCAGTCTTACCGAGTCAACCGTTGACAAACAGTGCCCAAGGTAACGAATGAAACACAACTGGTCCTTTGCATTCAGGTCGTCCCTTGGGACAAAGTGTGGACAAAAAATTAAAGGCAAAAATTTGGGCAGAATAACATGTTCAACTTGGTGCACTTTTGTTCAAAACCCATATTTAAAATTGCAGGCAGTACAAATGGCAAATAACGAGATAACCTTTCAACATAAAGACAAAAGTTTTACGTGAAATCAATTACGCAATAGATAAATGCTTTTCACAGTTTTGTGTCTATTTACTGTGAGAAATTTCCAAATCAGTCTTCAAACATGATGAAGTACATAGCAATCGTACAGAAATTGAATGCAGATGTGAGAGAAAAGGCTGCTTTGCATTATGACGAGCAATTTCGCTATGGAGAGCTGATAACCCAAACCTTATGCCCTGGCATCAGATCAACCAGGAACTCCATGCTGAGGCACTGCAACTTGGCCTAAAACCAAAATTCAGACTTTGGAGAAATCATCAAAATCTAACAACTCCTATTTTCAGCAATCAGGAAACAAACAACAGCTCTTTCATTCCAAATCACAGGAGAAAGGCCCCTGTTTCAGTTTCAACAACCATACAGGTAAATGTCTCAAAACAAACTGTGAGTTCCCCCATGTATGCCTTAGATGCCAAGGACATTACAAAAAAAGAATCTGTACCCTCTCAAGTGAAATCCAACCAAGCTCAGTTAGTCCATGCAAAAAAGCGGAAGCAAAGTCATCCAAGCAGCAACCAAGACTAAGAAATAAGGATCAAGATGTAGTCACGCCAATAAAAGTTGAAGTGTTGAATTTATGGCTAGAAGGTTATAAGAAAGCAAACTGCAGTATTTGGTTGATGGGTTTACGTTTGGATTTCGCATTCCATTTAATGGCAACAGAACCTTTCGTTATAGTGATAATCTCAAGTCAGCTCTAGAAAACTTGCAAATTTTACAGGAAAAAATTCAAAGAGAAATTGACACAAATTGGGCCGGGGGCCTGTTTCACATTAATAAAATTCCATTTGAAGCATTACAGATTTCTCCATTGGGTCTAGTCTCTAAACAGAAACCTGGGGAGTATAGGGTTATTCATCACCTCTCCTTTCCTGAAGGATCATCAATTAATGATGGAATTGATAGAGAACATTCAGCAGTATCGTATCAAACTATTGATGATGCAGTTAAATTGATTAAACAATTCGGAAAGGTAGCTTATTTGTCTAAAACGGATATTGAACATGGCTATAAAAATATTCCTATTTACCCATCTGACCATGAGTTATTGGGGTTTGCCATTGGGAAAGATATATATTTTGATAAAACACTCGACATGGGATTTGCATGCAATCTTTTTGAAAATTTTTCAACAGCTTTGCATTGGATCGTAACCAACCATTAAAGATTCCTGGATGTGTACACATGTTGGATGATTTTTTATTGGTAGGACCACCCTCCTATGCTGTTTGTGAGAAACAATTATGCATACTTCTTCAGACTTTTGAGCATATTGGTGTTCCAATGAAACAAGATAAAACAGTTTTTCCAACGACCATTATCACATTTCTTGGATTTGAATTGGATACAGTTAACATGCTTATACGTCTCCCAAAAGAAAAGCTTTCTAAGATACGTCAGGAAATTTCAAAGGCAAAGTGTCGAAAAAAGATGACGTTACAGGAAATTCAATCATTGATTGGGTTATTAAATTTTGCCTGTGCAGTTTTTACACCAGGAAGAACATTTCTCCGCCGGCTTATTGATTTGACCGAAGGATTAAAGAAGCCGCACCATAGACGAAGAATAACAAAAGATGCAAGAGCAGATTAAGAGGCATGCGATGTAATCATTGTATATTGAACACTTTAATGGTTCATCATTCTTTCTGGAGGATAAACTTCAAACATCAGAAACACTACAATTGTATATGATGCTAGTGACTTAGGACATGGAGGGGTGTTTGGAAAACAATGGTTTTATGGAGAGTGGACGACCGAATGGACTGATCATCATATATCAGTAAAAGAACTTTTTCCAATTGTTGTGTCTGTTCATTTATGGGGAAATCAAATGGCAATTAAGAGAATCTGTTTCTTTTCAGATAATATGGCAGTGGTGCACGTTATTAATAAACAAAGTGCTAAGGACCAGTTTATTATGAAATTATTGCGTCGTATTATTGTTCAGTGTTTGAAATTCAATATTTTATTTTATGCTTAACATGTGCCAGGAGTCAAAAACATTTTAAGTGACAAGTTATCTCGATTGCAGTTTCAACAGTTCCAAGAGCTAGCCCCACACATGGACAAGTATCCGTGGAAGGTTCCTTCAGAAATCTACAAAATCTAAAAGAGGTGTCACAGTTTTTGATGGACAATGCTCTTACAAATGGGACACGTAATTCATACCAAAGAGCAAAGCTGGCATATGAGGAATTCTTGGAAGTCCATTTTCCTGGAACAGTAACATTTCGTATTCATGTAGAGCATTTAGTGTTGTTTATATCAAATTGTTATCAAAAAGGTCTTGCACCTCAAACTGTTTGTACATATTTGTCTGCATTAGCACATTTTAGTAAAATGAAGGGTCATGTTGACCCTACGCAAAATTTTGTGATAAAACGGACAATTCAGGGATTTCAAAAATTGAAATCCACTGCAGATGTCAGAATGCCTATCACCCCGTCTATCTTACAAAAGTTATCATATTCTCTTCATTTATGTACATCTTCATTTTATGAGAAATGTTTGTTTCAAGCAATGTTTTTACTAGCGTTTCATGCATTCTTGCGCATTGGTGAAATCACGAGCACAACCAATTCTTCTACCGTCCTACCATTAGCAGCTATACAATTGGAAAAATATCCAAATGCCAAACCAAAAGAAATGACATTAACATTAACAAACTTCAAGCATCATCAAGGAAAGCCCCCCTTGACATTTCAGATTACCGCAGACACTGAAAAACTAGAAACTTGTGCAGTGCTAGCAATGTTAGATTATTTGCATGTGAGAGGTGAGGAGGATGGGCCTCTTTTCATGCTTAGGAATCAATCCCCAATTACACGGCATATGTTCGATGAACAGGTGAAAATTTCTCTTACATTTTTGGGTTATGATACGAAAATTTATAAAGGTCATTCTTTTAGGATTGGTGCTGCATCATAGGCTAAATCACAAGGAGTTTCTGATGAGCAGATTCAGCTACTAGGAAGATGGAAATAAGAAGTGTTCAGAAAATATATTCAAATTCCTTTGTTAAAGCAAGAACAATAAGCTTTATTGTGGTAAACAATTCAAAGCAAATACGAGTTAGTAAATGATTACATTGTTTCTTATGTACCAATTCTGAGATTATTGAATAACTAGGCAAGAATGTAAATAACTTTTACGTAAAGATTGATAACTTTTACATTAAGAAGGCTTGTAATTTAAACTGAATTTGTAAATTTATTAGTGCACATGAAGTTTTGTACAAATGTTGGTTCTGAATATGTGCAAGTTGGATATGAGGACAGGAGCCTTTATCCGAAGTTTTACAGTGAGTGATTGAATAGAAATATTGCTAGGTTGCATATGTTGGCAAAACTTTTCTAGAATATCTTAAAGGTTGAATATAAGAACAAAATTTTAGCTTATATATTTTGGTACAATGTATAATGTTTGGAAGTTAAAAGGCAAAAAACAAAATTGTTGTTGTTACACACATGATGTTTGTAGAAGAACAGTTCAACATTGTATGAAGACAGGAGCCAATTTTCATTGTACATCTTTGACTAATTATGATGTTGGATATGAAGTCAGGGGCCTTTATCCAAAGTTAAAAGAAATAATAATTACAAGGTTGGATTGAAGACAGGGGCTTCATCCAATGCACTTTTAAGTTTAGAGAGGGTTAATAAGAATAATAAAAAGTAATTATGAAGACAATGGCAAATTAATATTAAGTTACATGTAAATAAATCATTAAGGTTAGTTTAGGTTTTGATTGTTGATTGTGCAATTTCTTATTTTTGATGTGGGTTCACTTGTCGCCCATGCTTTAGACATTGCGTCAATGTAATTAATTAATTGTTTTTGCCACACAGTTTATTAAACATTGAACAGTATGAATGGAGCATGAATCGATTGGTAAAAAATCTAAGTCATTATAAACATGTTATTTTCTCTTATTTTGCTAATCTCGCCCTGTTGCCCACAAAACTGTTGGGTGGGGGTATTACTAATCAGTCATACTTATTAGTAATACTGTGGCTGTTTTATTGGTCCCCATCCTTGATTTTGCAATAATCATTGAACTAGTCAGATGTTCCTCAGAATGTATATATTGTAAAGTTTTACAAAGTACGTAAAGTTGATTTTTCTTATGGAGTGTTATTAACTTTTCTTACAATTAGTATTATACTGAATTAGTAGTTACGTCATTATGTTAATAAATGACCTTTTTTCAATTCAAATTGTGTTTATCTCTTTGTTTTTAATCAAACAAAGCTAATAGTTTTGTTTGGGCGAGATGAGAAAAATTACATTTATGTTAATAAATGCATTTTTGGCATGAGCTGTATTTTGTGCATTAAGAGAGTTATCTCCCTGCGTAGTATAAAAAGAATAAAAGGCCACCGCTAGGTGGCAGTGCAATAGGTCACAAAGTTTGTCAACAGAAGCTGGAGTTCTACGGTAGTAGAAAATTAACGATTTAATGCTTTCAACCGCCACCCTCCCAAACCTGAAAATTTGTTAATTTTGTGTTGGCTGTTTTATTGGTCCCAACCTTTGATTTTGCAATAATCATTGAACTAGTCAGATGTTCCTCAGAGTGTATATATTGTAAAGTTTTACAAAGTACATGTACATTAAGTTGATTTTGCTTATGGAGTGTTATTAACTTTTCTTACATTTAGCATTATACTGCATTAGTAGTTTCGTCATTATGTTAATAAATGACCTTTTTTCAAATCAAATTGTGTTTATCTCTTTTCTGTTAATCAAACAAAGCTAATAGTTTTGCTCGGGCGAGATGACAAAAATAAAATGAATATTAAAGAAATAAATTAAAATTTAGCATGTTGAATGCTCAACATAAGTTGAATTCGTATCCAGCTATAAGCATTATGATAACGCATACATATATGGACTAAACACTTGGGCATAAAATCCTTAAGTAATTTTTTCTTGATACATAAAAAACAGTAGTTAATATGTATTCTACATTAATGTATTAACAAACTAGTGTGTACCATAAGTATTCACGTGACGAAATGTATCTGCACTGTAACTAACGTTTTGTTAAACGGTAATGACCTGCGACGCAAAAAAAGGAAGGGGTTGGGGTGGACGGTGTATTCAAAAATTGCCTAAAAATCAACATTTGAATACACTTTACATATGAGAACTCTGATACATGTAAGTTAATATATTTTATAAGCAAGATTACAATTTGATTTTTTATAATTGTGTATAAGTAGATTCATAGCATAGTAATCGACCCAAGTCTGAAAGACGCGCGGTCCGAACGTGATTTAGGGAAAAGGGACGGCCGGGGTTATGGGTAATTTTCCTCTATCAAATAAAAAATTATATAAAAAATTATGAAGATTATTTTTACTACCAGCTACCTAAAGAAAGTTTTGTACCAAAATTAAACGACAGGTTTTTTAACAAAAAAATTCTGAAATTGAAAAATACACATTTTTCAAGGCTTAGATAAATCATAGTTTTTCAAGTAAAGGCCCTTATTGTTATTTTTTAATTAATTAATTTATTTTTTTGATGATATGTATATCAAGAAGATGACTGTATTTTTGCGTTAAATGGTTAAAACAATAAGTCAATGAAATTTTGACACTATAGTTAACCTGGCTTTTTTGAAAATCAAGGTTTGAGTAGTCCATTGATTAAGAATTTTATCTTCATGTAATCAACTAAAGGGGGTAATTTTTGGAATTTCCTGCCCAAAAACCACTCGAACGATTTTGTCCAAAATGTACATACACATAGTAGACATAGTCATGCATTAAATGTACAAAAATAACGAAAATTAAACGACAGGAATTTTTGGGGGGTGGATGTGTTGTTCATCCTTAAATGTAACATGGTGTTTAAATCTTAAAAAAAACTTGGGGATCCGAGTTAGAATAGGTCCTCAGTACCCCTTGCTTGTTGTAAAAGGCGACTAAATTGGGCGGTCCTTCGGATGAGACCCTATAAACCGATGTCCCGTGTCACAGCAGGTGTGGCACGATAAAGATCCCTCCCTGCTTAAAGGCCGTAAGTGCTAAGCATAGGCCTAAATTTGCAGCCGTTCACCGGCAATGGTGACGTCTCCATATCAGTGAAATATTTTGGAGAGGGACGTTCAACAGTATATAATCAATCAATCAATCAAAACACTTGTTAATTATCGCCTAACAATGGTTTGTACGCTTCCCCCCTCTGTGATCTACATTATTTTTATACAGTTCAACTGCAATTTACTGTTCACGGTAGCTCAGTCGGTAGAGCGCTCGCTCCGTGATCGGGAGGTCGTTAGTTCGTATCTCGACCGCGACTGAACTAGTCGTTAAAATAGGTAGCGACTGTTCCTTCGCCATGCACTGGGCACTTTGGAGTGAAAGTTGCGGGTCCTTCGGTTGAGACCTTAAAAACCGAGGCCCCGTGTCAGCGGCAGGCGTTGGCACGATAAAGATCCCTCACTGCTCAATGGCCCTGTGTGCCGAGTAAAGGTCAAAATTTGAAGTCCTTCACCGGCATACGGTGACGTCTCCATATGAGTGAAAAATTATCGAGAGGGACGTTAAACAATTTACAATCAATCAATCAATCAACTGCAATTTGCTAAAATCTATATTTTAGAAAAACATGAATAAACATAATACATGTAAAACAAAGCAATTCTTGCCCTTGCTACTCTTTTAATTGGACATTCTTTGTTAATAAAGGTTTTATAATTTAGTTTCATTTGGCCAAACTACATCATTTCATCGATGAGGTGTACAAGGAAGATAAAGCAAATATTTTACCTTACTTTTTCCTCCAAATTTTGGAATGCTAACGGACAGCCTTCGTGCAAGTTTAAATAATAGTAAAAAGAAAATAATTTTAAAAGCACAGTATTTTGTTGGACGTTCTTACATAAAACTTGTAATCAATCCTTTAATCTTTACAGAAATCTTCATAGCATAAAGGGGAAAACAAATCCTTGATGATTTTGCAATCATTCTGCACTAAGAACTTTGTATGCCTTTTTAAGAAAGAAGTCATATAGTTTCTTGCTGAAAATGAATTGAAACTATTTCAAGGTTTGTTTTTCCCCTTGATGTTGTAATTATTTGCAAAACTACCCGTCCACACTTCAGCTTCTTAACTTCTGAGTTTTTATTTTTATAATTCCTTAGAGGGAATGTAGAGTTTTTCTCAGTTTTCCTTACATTTTAGAGAAAAACGTCCTCTTCCAACATGCCATTCTTTCCCAAGTGGCATGATTTTTTTTTCAATCGTGACTCTCTTTTTCATCTACATAGAGACGCTTGCATATTAATAATACTTACTGTTTTCCTTTTCTTTTATAGGATTCTTTATATGGATATTCTCCAAATTTTCGTTATAGAATAGATTCAGTATTGTCCAGACTCAGTCCGCATGTGCCATGATTTGAAAATTTATGCACTGAATCTACAATTTTTGAGTGTTTTCATTTCATACATATTGCCCTTATGTTTTTATTTTTTGTCTTACATTCCAATTTAAAAACAAAATAGTACCTCTTGGATCCCTATTCTGAACCCTTGGACAATTCTTTGCTCTGAAATGTACACTATATAACGAAGGCTTTAGCTAACGAACCGCAATATGCTCAAAGTCAAAATAAATATTGAAAAATGAAACCTATTCAACTAGAAAAAGGTTTGTAACAGAATGAAATAATAAAATGTTCTATAATAAAATCCTGTCAGGTTAATAATTAAAATAGGAAATCGGCCCTAAAACAGAAATTCTACACACTAAAAGTCTGCTCAGAGAAATATACCCCCTTCCAGCGCGATACACTCAAGGGGGAAACATAGTTTAGGGTATATTACTTTGTTTTCCTCTTAATTTAGATTATAAATACTGTTAAAGTGAAAGAAAATAAATTATGCGATGTAACAATTTCGCTGATTTATACTCTTTATTTGAATTTTTCCAGAAAAGCAGTCTTATTAAACCTTCAATACACCTGATCCTACGTCTTATGTTTGCAGATGTTTACGATTGCTTTGCTGACGATTGTCCCTTTAAGGTAATCTGATCAGTCACTCAGTTGACCTATTGCTATCTAATTTTGTCTGTAGCCGAGCGTCGTCAGAAGTACGTCGTGCGTTTTAAAGCATTTATAAATCTGAGGTCGATCTGATGTGACCCCGAAAGGGAATGTTGTTAGATGTTCGAGAAGCGGAACATCTAATTTTAATTGGATTGATTGATAGCATCTATGGGTAAAGGGGAAACAACAAGTGTGGATTTCCTGGTCCCTGACCCAGGGGGTAAAAGGGGTGGGGCTTAAACCACCAAAATTAATGCAATCTTTTAAAAATACTCCTTAGTCATGGACATTAAACAGTCAAACCGTTGCAATGGATGTAATAATCATGGAGCCCTCTATTAAAATTGTGGAATTCATGGTCCCAGGGTTAGGATATCTGGTGCTTGACTGGGGCTATAGATCTTAAAATGAGAGTGCATTATTTATCTGATTTTTTTTCTCTGCCCAAGGTCATTAAATAAGCTAACAAGGTACATAGATATGTTCAACAATGCTGCTTCTTCCAAAACTGTCAACTTCATAACCCTTTTTTGAAATTGGGAATTTGATAGCCCCTGGGTCATGGATGGATGTTTAAGGGCAGGGCTTTATTGATTATAGAATTTTTTTTCTTTGAAAATCTACTAGCTTCCCTGCTCTGGGGTATTAAACAAACTAAATAAGTACATAGTTATGTTGACCAAGAGTGCCTCTTCCAAATATTGTGCATTTTATGGCCCTGGATTCAGGGGTTCCGGTGTTAACGCCGGTTTGTTACAACTTCATTCAGATATTCTATTTACTTAAACAATATGATGTCCTTGTAAGCTATATGACATTATCTTTAGAGATAATGATTCATTCAAATTTATAATTTTAGATTGATTTGAGGTCCTTTAAAGAGAATAAAACATGCTAAATATTGTACGTCTACATAATATGGAGTATTAAAAATTAAGCGTAACCACTGGGTATTGAGTTGTTGACGTAATCTTAAATAAGCGCTACACATCTCCGTTCAGTGCATTGTATATGCTAGGGATTTTTAGCGGTATTCATGAATTTGTACATTGTTGTCTGTGCCTAAACCGCTAAAGTATGACGCCCGCTTTTTAAGTACACATACAGTATTCATGTTAACAAGATATTGTCGTTTTTGGGAGGTATTAATTGCTATGTATCAGTCACAGGCATTAAAAACCAAACCCATGACATTATAACTATCGATCAATATTTGAAGAGTGAAAAATGAAACGTAACAAGAGTTCATGTCAACAAACTTTTCAATCCTCAATTTCCCTTACTTATGCAGCAATATACCCTTATCATCTGCATAGAGTTTTATAACTCTAAGTCGATTCGATACAGAACAGTGATGAACTATTCCTTTCACAGGTAAGTACCTTAAAAACAAGTTGATGAAACTGAAATATCAACAGTCTCCTTCTAAGTCGTACGCTTTATGGTAGATGTAATGACATTGTCAGCAAATAACATATATCATTAAGTCAAATGCTGACCGACGTTTTTCATACTAATTTTAGTCCATTATTTACACACTGAATTGTCGGGGATGTGCCTCCTCCATGGCACCTGATCCAGCCACTGACGTTTTAGAGGTTTGTGTTTGCTCCGATCCTTGTGTTTTAAGCACTTTTGTGGAGCAATATTGTTTATCTACCTATGACGGGCTAAAGAAAAGTGTGAAGAAAGAAGGAAAGACAGACACAACAATCATAATATCCCCGGCCATATTCATAGCGGGGCATAGAAAATAATCTCTGTTAAAATCCAAACGTAGACCAGCATTTGAGCTTTGACACCAATATGCATGAATCTAATCTGTGGTCCGTGCAATTTTCAGAAATATGGACTTTTGAATTACCATATCCCCATTATTTAGGGGTCACAGCTTTTTCTTTAATGAGTTATTCGGTGACAATTTAAAAAAAAATAATCCCCGGGTTCTTGAGTATGGCCTATATTACAAAAGGTTTGCAAAGAGTTCTGTTCAGAGCCAGATGAGTTGAATTCCATAAAATGAATGTGATATATAGGGGTATATGATGCTAAGTTTTAAATATTACTAAAAGTGTGTCAATTTTATGTTAAAATTGGATATTTTTTTCCTGGACTTTCAGAATATATATACAATTTTTGTCATAATTCGTCGACAGAATTCATAAGAAATAATTTAATAGATATTTCAAAACAAACATAACACATTTCACTACAAAAACAGCTTTGTGTGCAACCAGCATGGAAAAATAGGAATCTAAAATTAAAAGTACTAAATATAGTTCAAAAGAGAAACATTAATAACTTTCATCTAAAAAAAACCTTCCGCCACAAAAAATAGTTTCTAGCTTAATCCTAAATGAATGGAATTTAATTGCAGTATTTGTAATGGATATAGTTTCATTTGCTTTGTAGAATCTGAATTTAATGTTAAAACTTAAAAATGATGCAGAATTTTAGAAATAATGGTCCTGACCAAAATAGACTCAATAGCAAAGGATCAAACGTCCTTAAATCACTAAAAGACAAAGTGAGAAGTTGAAAAATTAGTAAACAGAGATTGTAATAAAAAACTTGCATTGGCAAAACCAAAATTTAGCTTCTTAGATTTGTTAATGTATGACAAATTCCTTGAAAAATAAGATGAAATTCAAACGTATTTTCTTTCTCGCTCATCAAAATATCGAATATGTAAATATTCCAACAGTACTAAAGACGTCTATCAGTTTTCTTGTGTAAAATGATTGTAATTAGATAAAGTATGTAACGTGCGCCTAATACATAAATCTATTAATAGCTCGCTGTGACACACTTACAAAAAGCACACCAGACAAAATGAATTAAAACTTTAACAAATTTTAATGATAAACAAATAATTACAAATAGTTAACAAACACAGTTACAAACAAATACACAATACCGACAGAATTTACTCCGCTGTTCATCTATAAGTCCTCCAACATGATTAACCGGTAGTCAGCTTCGCGGACATCTTTCGTTACACAAGGTGAGGTAATATATATGTACTTCCACGGTAATAATCCAAGCCGAATTACGAAGTACGTCCAGTACCGTCCACCATTCTATCGTCCCGAATCTTCTGAACCTGCCTCCTGGCAGACGATCGCGTGCGCGCGTGCAACTGTTCCTCGTAGTTCCTGTAGTGGCGACATCCGAGAACTTCCGAATGGGACTGAGTGACGTCACACAATAAAAATAACCACCACAGTGACGCAATATCTATAATTAATTTTAGAGTATCGTAACAAGTAGCTGCATTAATCTGTAAATACCCTAAATTAAAAATATAATACTGTATAGTATTATATTTTTAATTTAGGGTATTTACAGATTAATGCAGCTACTTTATCTAATTACAATCATTTTACACAAGATTTTAGTGCCTTTCGTGGAAAGCAATTTCTACCAATTCAAGTACAACGCTAGGAATATAAGTAAATACATTAAACAAATCTTCGCTAATTTGTTTAAAAACTTATTTCCGACAAATGTCGTGCGCGCTAAATAAAAAAAAACATTTACAGTAATTTGTGACGTTGAATAGTATACGTATATATACTCAATCTCCAATGCCAAAACTTTATTTTATCATAAAATCTCCATCAACCAAAAATTTCATTACATTAGGTCATTCATTCACTAAGTTGTGCTTTTATTATTTTTTGTCCCCCGCTTGAAAAGTGGGGGATATAAATTTGGGTCTGTCCGTCCGTCCGTCTTTCTGTCTGTCCGTAACGCTTTCGTTTCCACACGATATCTCAAAAACCCTTTGAGCTTTCGCAATGAAATTTTGTATAGCAACTCCCTATGGACTAGAGAAGAACCCTATTGATTTTGAGGCCAAAAGATCAAAGGTCAAGGTCATAAATTCGCAAATTCTGTCTGTTAAAACACTTTCGTTTCCGCGCGATATCTCGAGAACCCTTTGAGCTTTTGCAATGAAATTTTACATAACAACTCCCTGTGGCCTAAGGAAGACCCCTATTGATTCTGAGGTCAAAAGGTCAAAGTTCAAGGTCGTAATAGATTTATACACTCTCTCTGTATGAAACACTTTCCTTGCCGGGCGATATTTCAAGAAGATTTTGAGCTTTTGTGTAATGTAATTTTACACCAAAACTCCCTAAGACCTCTCTCACCCCTCTCAAAGTGTTCCGCCCCGTCTGTTTTATTAGTATATTTATTGTATTACAAGTAGCTATCCCAGGTAGCACAAAACATTTTCATAACATTTTATTTGTGTTGTAAAAAGGTTTTTTCGAAACATTTCAGACTAAACATTTTAAAAATATTTTAAAAACATTTCCTCTTCCCGTTATAACATTCTAAAAACATTTTTAAAATGTTTTCAAGAAGCTTATAATAAAATCCTTTTGGAACATTTTCCTATAATGTTTTTGAAACGTTTTAAAAATGATTCAAAAGGTATGTTGAGCTTTCAAATATTAAAGATTTTTATGTTGCGTTTTAAAAACGTTCTTAAAACATTAAATGAAAGGTTTCTTTTCCATAAGTCTGAAACATTGCATGAATACGTTTTTAAAACATTTGGATGGAACATTGTAAAAATGTTTTTAAAACACTCGTGATATGTTTAAAGAACACTTTTCTTAAATGTTTAATGATTCAAAAAGTATATCTATCTTTTAGATATTAAAGATTTTATATAACGTTTTAAAAACATTCTTAAAACATGAAATGAAACATTATATTTCTGTAAATTGGAAACATTGCATATTACGTTTCTGAAACATTTGGAAGGAACATTTTAAATATATTTAAAAAACATTCTTAATATCGCTGTCAGTTCAACGTTCAATTCCGGGTATTTTAGGCAGTGAAAATGTTTATATAAATTATTAAATAAAATAATTCTTTTTGCTACAACTGAAACATTTTACTTAATTATAGTTTTTTCAACATTTTTCTGGAAACATTTTCAAAATATTTCTAAAACCTTTATATAATTCATTTAGTAATTTTAGGAGTATGTTGTGAGAATGTTTTAGAACATTCAATTTAATGTGTTTTCTCTTTTAAAGACTTCATTTTCATTGCTATAACATTTTGTAATGTTACTTTCAAAATGTTCTTAAAAAATTAAAATAATGTATGGTATGTTACAACGCACTTTGAAAAATAACGTTAAAATTTGGGACCAAGCTAACGCACTTTGAAAAAAATATTTTTTTTTTCAAAATGCGTTAATATCGACCATATTAACGCAGTTTGAATGGTATGATAAATAACAGATCCTGGTTTTATAATTTTTTATGATAAAGTCACTGTAGGACCTGAGATATTGACGTTTGAAATATTTAAGGTTTTGATAAAATAAAAGGGAAAATTAAAGAGTCTTGAAAAAAAGAGTGACGATTGTTTAAGTTCATGAATTCGTTTCTTCTTTTTTTTAGTTCTAGTCTTTGATAAGTAGATGTGAAGGTGTATAGGGGGCACTAACAGTGGACAGCTTCAAACAACTTAGGATTTATCATAATAAAAAGGGGCCAATTTGATTGTTCAAAACAATAAAAATTCTTTCTCTCTCATACGTTTTGCTGTACTTAAAAATTTCTAGTTTTCATCTGTTTTAATTAACTCATTTATTATTGAAAGTTTTCAACGTCATACCAGTTAGGTAAATACATAATTATATGAATGTTTTTAGTATAGCATAGACATCGAGACTGGCCGAAGGGCCAGGAGAGGGGATGGGGGCTAAGCCCCCCACTTATTTTGGAAAGATATATACATCGTATAAGCATTGAAAATGCAGCGTACCCTTTGTAGGTTTATTGCTCCCCTCCCCTGTTTGTTACCGACACCTATGTATTGGAAAGATAAAGATTTGGACTGAGGGATCTTATACCCGTTTTCTCCTCTTTTCGACGGGAGTAAATCAATTCATTTTTGAGGTTAGGGTTAGGCTTAGTTTTTTGAAAGACAAATAACAAATAAAATCTTTCCATGACTAAAATATGATTTTTTTTTCAAAGTCCGTTAAGTATCTCCATGGTAAAATATATTGATGTAGACTCTTAACGCACTTTGAAAAAAATTTTCAAAGTGCGTTGAGTTGGTCCCAATTTTAACGCACTTTGAAAATTTTTTTCAAAGTGCGTAATTTTTTCAAAGTGCGTTGCCACAATGGTATAAATATATCATTATTTTATGCGAAAATTGACATTTCAGGAAAAATACTTTGGTAACATTTGACTTAAACATATTAAAATGTTTTAAAAACGTTTTAAAATCCATACAAATTATTGAAATTAAAGTAAATAAAACATTTTTCAAAACATCTTTATAACATTTTAAAACAATGTTATGATAACATTTGTTGAAATATTTTGTAAAATGTTTTAAAAACGATTAAAAAACCATACAAAATCAAGTGATTAAAACATTGTTGAAAAATGTTTTTGCAACATTTTAAGAAAATGTTCTGACAACATTTGCTGAAATGTTTTAAAAACGTTTAAAAAACCATAAAAAATCACGTGATTAAAACATTTTTAGCTCACCTGAGCCAAAGGCTCAAGCGAGCTTTTCTCACATTTTGTCCGTCGTCCGTCCGTTTGTCTGTCCGTTCGTCTGGAAACTTTTCACATTTTCGACTTCTCCTCAAGAACAAATGGGCCAATTTTAACCAAACTTGGTACAAAGCATCCTTGGCTTAAGGGGAGTTTAAATTGTCAAAATGAACGGCCAAGTCCCCTTACAAAGGGAGATACTCAAGAAAAGACAAAAATAGGGTGGGGTCACTAAAAACTCTTCTTCTCAAGAACCACTGGGTCAGGAAAGCTGAAACTTATGTGGAAGCATCCTTGGGTAGTTTAGATATTAAATTGTTAAAATCATGACCCCCAGGGGTAGGGGGGCACAATAGGGAATCCAAGTTTTACATTAAAATATATAGAACAACTCTTTAAAAAGCTTCTTCTCAAGAACCACTGGGCCAGGAAAGCTGAAACTTATTTGGAAGCATCCTTGTGTAGTTTAGATATTAAATTGATAAAATCATGACCCCCAGGGGTAGGGCGGGGCCACAATAGGGAATTCAAAATTTACATAGAAATATATAGAACAAATCTTTAAAAATCTTCTTCTCAAGAACCACTGGGCCAGGAAAGCTGAAACTTATGTAGAAGCATCCTTGGGTAGTGTAGATTCTAAAGTTTTAAAATCATAAAAGGGAAGGGGGAGTGGGGCATAATAGGTATAGCAAGAGGGGGAATCTGGTACAGAACTGCATCACCCAAGTTACTCAGGTGAGCGATGTGGCCCATGGGCCACAAAATTGTTTAAAATGTTTTCGCAACATTTTGAAAATGTTTTAAGAACATTTTAAAAATGTTTTTGTGTTAGCTGGGTATTTTAGCATAGGGGCATTAGGAGAGTTATTACGTATAAAACAGGTTCTCGGTGGAATTTATAGTCTAATTACATCTATTAGAAGTGTTTTTAATAAAGGTTAAATTAGACACCATGCATTGTGTAAAATTTTGACAATATAGAACGTGAATAATATACATGTATGTCACTTTATTTTTGCATATTATATAATATTAATTTTTGACAACGTAAAGCAGTTCCGTGGTCTAGTGGTATGTCACTCGCCTCACATGTGAGTTCCCGGACGAATATTTTTTTTTTTGAAATACTTCTTTTACTAAATGATAGCATTCAGCAAGTAAAATAAAAAAATTATGAGGTCTGGCTAGTACAAACACATAAAATCATCACTACAGTGTTATAAATATTCCACATAAAAAGAATCTTCTATACACGTGATAAGAATAAGCGATCAAATCTTCATATCCATATTGGGATATTTTATTTGCTTCAGTATACATGTATACATTTAATAATTCTGCAAATCAGTCAAGACCCCCCACCCCTCCCCCCAAACTGCGCATGCTTTACTTTTTCCCTAAGCGGGGGACACAAATTCTCTGAATTAGCTTCTTTGCTTTAAAGGGGCATGGACACAGTTTCAATTGAATTTTTAAAACCAATTTTATTGTTTACAAATCCTACCTAAGGCATCATCTAATGATTAGCAAAAATTTGAATACCATTTGTTGATTAACAAACGAGATGCAGAACTTGAAGTTCTTTATAATGTAAGCAAAACTTGTGCCTTGTTTTTGTTTACGTATAGAAAAATAGTTTACGGAATAAAGTCAAGCATTTAATCTACTTTCGTTTCCAAAATGGAGACCGTCGTAATGTAAACGGCCTCAAAATCCATAACATCTTTCTCCACATGGTTATTGAAATATCTCTTTAGCAGACAGGTACGAAAAGAGTAGAGAATTATCACAAACAGAATAAAATTGGAATAAATTGGAAATTAGAATAAATTGAAATTTAATAGAATTAAATTATTGTTTATAAACAATGTATTTTCTATCCCTCTTGTTCATGTTTAACTATTGTTACTATTAAGTCTGTTATATAACATGAAAATTTGCATAATTCTGTTGTGGGGTAGCATTTCTAATTATAGAATTTTTGGTCAGATAGGGGAGATGATATTGACCAATGAGAATAGAGTAACCAGGGGCATTGATGCCTAGAGGGGGAGTTTGTATTGTTCCATTTGCATCTAGACGCCTGTATTTGCAGTTATTATTTTCGTTCGTTTTTCCCTATAATCTACCGATTTACGCTATGCAATACATACCTCTGTATTGTTACACGGTTATTTAAATACCTTGTGGATCTGTTTTGAACTAAATTTTTATTTGATATCGGGATAATTGTGATTTTCTATCTTGATTCTGTGACTGGGCTGTGTGACGCCAGGGACCTAAGCGTACAATAACTGTGACCTACAGTTATAATCCTGATTTACCGGAAAATTGGACTTCCGCACAATTGAAGGACTCTTTAAATTCTCGCGGGATCGCTTTCCCAGCTAATGCGCGCATATCAGTGCTGATTCGTTTATATATCCTTGGGGGCTTCACTCATTCTTTGTTCATTTGGTGTCTATTCCTAGGGAATTCTACCCTCAAGTCTATGTTTGTTTTTTGTTCATTAGTATGATATATATTACACCTTTTTCATGCATTTTTAATTCATGCACATAGGTAGGTGTTCAATTTTTTTTAATAGATTTTGACTAGTATTTAGTTTTCACTGGCCTGCTGTGATCAGCCCCGGGCATGGTTTTCTCGCTCTCAGATGCCTGCTGTGATCAGCCCCGGGCATGGTTTGATGTTTCTTTGATGCCTGCTGGGATCAGCCCCGGGCATGGTTGGGATCCTTACACTCCTGGGGTCAGCCTGGAGTGCCATCATTGTGTGTTAGCCTCAGGCAGGTTTTCACCTTACTATTACTGACAAGTCAATATTAGATTCAATTTAGATTTTTATTTTCACTAGTGGTAAGAGTTGTTAAAGAAGGCATGAGTAGCCCCCCAAACGCCAAATTGTTAAATATTGTAATGTCGGTGAATGTATAGAATAATTCTATACATATGTTATATTACAGCTTTGTTTTTATATGTAGTGTATTGATGTTTGAGGTCGTAAAGACCCAATAAATTCTAAACTGTACTCTCTGGTTAATTGTTTATGAAACGAAATAATTTAATATGTTTCTTTATTTTTCATTTGCTATCTATCCGGGGAAAATGGTTTACGGACTAAAGGCAAGCATTTAGTCTACTTCCGTTTCCAAAATAGAGACCATCGAAGAAGGAATGTAAACATGTGCTGAATAAAGATGGCAATAATTATCCAAAATGTTAACTTATTTCAAAAATCCATATGTAAGTGAACATATTTGGAAAGTCACTAAATAAAGTAATAAAACGAAAGAGTGTGTAAGCTTGACATTAGCTACGATGTACTACGATACATGTATATTTGGACTCAGTATGGAACAATCGGCTATTCTGATTGATGTTGTTTAACGTCCCTTTCGAAAATTTTTCACTCATATGGAGACGTCACCGTATGTCGGTGAATGGCTTCAAATTTAGACCTATACTCGGCACTAATGGCCATTAAGCAGTGAAGGCTCTTTTTTCGCCAACGCCTACCACGACCCGGGACCTACGTTTTTAAGGTCATATCCGAAAGACCCGTGACTTTTACTTCTGATGCCGAGCGTTTTGCGAGGGAACAATCACTACCTATGTTTACGTCTTAGGTTTGACGCGGCGCCGCGAACGAGAATCGAAACCGGGCCTCCCGATCACGAAGCGAACGCTCTACCACTAAGCTACCCTGACGGGTCGGCTATTCTGATAACTTTAGGCTGGCAACTTGACTATTGAGTAGAACTGGACCCGCTGTATCTATCTTTTATAGCATTTTTTTCTATTATTTTGAATGTTCATTTTATACGGAAGCGTATTAGTGCCACGCAATATTTTTTAAGTTGGTAATTCCAACTTTAAAGCTGGTAATTCCAACTTTAATCTTGGCTTTTCCAACTTTAAAGTTGGTAATTCCAACTTTAATCTTGGCTTTTCCAACTTTAAAGTTGGTAATTCCAACTTTTATCTTGGCTTTTCCAACTTTAAAGTTGGCTTTTCCAACTTTTAATCTATCTCTTCTACCCCCCCCCCCCCTTTCTTATTTTTTTATTCAAAGTATCACAAACTTGATTAATGTGAAATTAATACACTGAAATAGATTAGTTAGCAATGAATCAATGCAATCTAGGGGTAGGGATCGAAAGAGGGGGGTGGGGGTAAGAAGAGCGAAAGGGGCTATGGGGAGTTAAAATATTGTACTTTTACAATGGAAAATAAATACTAGCACATTAATACTAGATACTTAAAACAAAAGAAAAAGAACTAAGAAAGGGGGATAGAAAAGATCGAATAGAAGTTGGAAAAGCAATGATTAAAGTTGAAAAAGCCAAGATTTAAAGTTGGAAAAGCCAAGATTAAAGTTAGAATTACCAACTTTAAAGTTGGAAAAGCCAAGATTAAAGTTGGAATTACAAATTTTAAAGTTGGAAAACCAATTTTAAAGTTGAAATTTCCAACTTTAAAGTTGGAAAAGCAAAGATTAAAGTTGGAATTACCAACTTTAAAGTTGGAAAAGCCAAGATTAAAGTTGGAATTACCAACTTTAAAGTTGGAAAAGCCAAGATTAAAGTTGAAATTACCAACTTTAAAAAAATATTGGTGGCACTTATACGCTTCCGTAATTTTAACCTAATCTTGGTTTGAAAAAAATCAGGAAAATCGTTCAGGATAAACGTGTATAATAAGGGGTTTATTAAGTTCCAGTTCTAAGTTTCCACTTGACCATCAAATTCAGGACTATGAAGTTCATTTCAAAATTTCCCTATAACGTCGGAAATATAATATATGAGAAATTAATAAGTTTTGGGATATTTTATGTTCAGTTAATCCACAAGAGGTTTCTGTACAGAAAAAAATTAAATAGAAATACAACTTCTTAGTAGAATATATAACACAATTAGCCAATGTGTTTGGATTAAGAAGACTTTTGTAAGTTTATAGTTTTATTATAAAGTCACAGCAAAGGTAACAAACAATGGTACATGAAAAGTTCATTTACAAAGATCTCGGAGCTAAGATGTTAAAAGCTCATATAGTCATTATGTCACATAGGTCTCGGAGCTAAGATGTTAAAAGCTCTCATGGTCCGTCTCGGAGCTAGGATGGTAAAAGCTATTGATACTCAGTGCGCACATCTTTTGTACAAGAAGCTGCATCATAGGGTTCACATATTTGGTAATTGCAATTAGTTAGTTAGAGTGTCACTTCATTAATATTTATATTGTCCACCCCTCACTGAAACCCTGTCTCCCATCTCCTTATAGGATACGGCAATGTCCTCTGTTGACACATTCTTCAGTTAATTAAATGGCTGCAGCTCTGCACAAAGTATGATTGGAAGTGTCAATACTCAAGAACAACACACCGTAAAAACTAATTGTCCGTCAAAGGAAGACGCTCTGTTATTGTATTCTATCTCCCAGACTTTGTAAACAAGTTCGTAATTAAGATATTATTGTCCGTCGCTCTACACACTGATAGTATCAATTAAAATTCATAACACAATATTAAAATATAGATATATGTACGCTACAAATTAATATATCAATTAAACTTATAATTTATACGCTCATTGTGTTACAAATACTTTAAGCCAAAAGAGTATTAATCTTTTCAAATGTCTATTCAGATTTTTCAAATCAACTTAGGATACTTTAAACTTTTGACATTTGATTTATTTTTTATTTAGTCTGTTTAATTCAGGAAATTCTGGAGAGACAAAAATTATCCAGCCATACATCTTTAGCAAAATGTATACCAAATTTCTTATTCGTGTTCTTGAGATATATATTTCAAAATTTTCACATTGAAATAGAATTTTTTGTTGAATTTGATTTTTTTTAAATCCACAGCACATAGACTGAAAATGTCTCTTACCTTCAACACTAGTTAGCTCACCTGAGCCGAAGGCTCAAGTGAGCTTTTCTGATCACATTTTGTCCGGCGTCCCTCTGTCTGTGTAGCTGTTTGTCCGTCTCTTAACTTTTCACATTTTTGTCTTCTTCTTCTCAACAACCACTAGAAATATTTCAACCAAACTTGCCAAAATGTATCCTTGAGTAAGGAGATTCAAGTTTGTTCAAATGAAGGGCCAGGCCCCAGTCCAAAGAGAGATAATTACAAATAAGCGAAATTTTAATGGCAACTGACCAGTCGTTGAATAAATAGCAAAGTTTACGCGAAATAGGTGTAAATATTTTACTTCGAACACATGGTTTAGGTCAATATTTCATAATGTCAATGGAGTGCAAAATAAAAAAAAAAATGTTGTTGTTAACTAGAAAAATATGCTTAATAAAATGTAGTCTTTGTCAGGTTCAGAACACCAGCGCTTCAAGGGTATAGAAAACGAGCAGCATCTCATGCATTTAAATTTTTTTTTTTCATAACTATACTTGTGATCACGTGTTTTGGCCAGGGAATCCATCTGACAATTGTTTCACCAATAGTACAACAAAGGAATTAATACAGACGCAAATCGCTTTGCAGTTTGACTTTGAGAAACCTCGACTTTTGTGACTTTCCAATCGACCTAAGATTTTCTTTTTTTTTCAAGCGTAAAATTCCTGTAGTATTCGTGGTAACTCTCACTGCAACTCTCATTCAGCTAATTTTTCAGTGAAAGTCATTTGGTACCACATTTGCTAATCTGGCGCCCAAAAATATAGTTTCGATTCCCATGCAAAAATATTTGTCCAATAGGAAATTTTAATTCATGACTTAAAGAAAATTGTATCACAGAGAATACTTATTTAAGTTTAAATGAATTCAAGAGAGATTAATTGAAGTACATTTCTACAGATAAATATAGGGTGGTGAAACTGAAACGCAACATAACTTTTATGTTTACCTTGTCTTCATATGCTAGTCACTTTCTAGCCACCTTTCCGTGAATAATTTACCCTACCTCGCTGTAGTCTCGCTAACTCTCGCCAAAGCCACTGCTGGAGATACTCTGAACCCATCGGTTTTATAATTAACAGAACACCGAAAAATAAAAGGTTCCAAAGACATTAGTAGGGGTGACGTACAACATGCTCATCTTTAACGAATCAATTGAGAGACATAAACTCGATGTGCATGTGACAAAGGCACACTGCTGGATATGTTAGGAAATTCTACGATTGAAAAGTTAAAATTATCACGTTTATCATAAAGCTTTTTTGTTAGATAACCATTCACTAACGTCCTTTTCTTGTAAAATATCCTAATGTGAAAGAGATGTGTTAGACTTTGAGATATCTTTTCACCGGGATATATCGTGTCGACATCAGAAAAGAAATAATTATTGTTAATTGACAAGATGTCGAGTTGAAGGCCACAGAAAATGTTTCCTTTTCACGTAAAAGATTTAACAAGCTATGTTTCATATAAATACCAGAATAGGTGTGCTAATAACGGGATGCATTTGGTACCCATGAACTCACAGGTAATTAAATGTTTGTAGACCTAATCTCCAAAAACCATATATAAAAATTGTGCATCAGATACTTTTGTGTACAATCAAATTGTTTTTTAACAAAAAAATTCTGCAAATGAACAATGACAAGGTAAGTTAATGAAAATGCATTTTAAATGTTTTATACAAACCTATTACTTTAACTTTTAACTTTTCTATCGTCAAGTTTCCTTTCTTATGTAGCAATATACCTTTGTCATCTGCATACGGTGTTCCTTCTCTCAGTTGATTAGATACGGAAGAGCATGTTCTACGTATGAACAAATTCTAAAACGAAGTTGATGGCAAAGAAGACAACCAGTATCAGTTTCTTGCAGGACACTTTTCTAAGAATCTTACAATAGGTTAGCGACGGAAAAAATTAGGTGATTTTTAAGACTGACGTTCTGCCACATTTTGACATGCTTTATTTAATTGTGAAAGAATTGTTGTCATCTCTAGATCTAGTTAGGTAATTGTTCATATCAGCTTGGATATCGGATTAGTCTGTTTACTGAATAGAAACAGTGTGCAAAAAAGAACATTTATTTTTTAAGAATCAAAAAGCATTCAATTCTTTTTTAACCAAAGAAATTATCTACAAATCATTTGAATGATTGTTAGGTACTAGTAATCGTTAGAAAATTACTTGGTTGCCCTCTCCCGACCGACTGATATGCCGACTCAGAGCCTTTTTTTCAATTTCCTGGACACGATATTTCTTTTTTACTCCAGCACTAGAGGGGCTTGAGTTATCTAAAACGATGCTAGGTCATCGATTTTTCAGTTTAAAAACACGAAAATATAATATTTTTGAAGATAAAAATATTTCTAGAAACAAAAATGAAGCTTATTTTGAAAACGTCTGTATATTCATAGATATTAAGTGTTAAATGTCGAATTCTATTCTATGGCAAATGAACAATGAATGAAGCTCCGCAGCCGAAACAATTTCTACACAGAGATTTCGCGCTTTCCTCTGCGTAGGAATCTCAGGTAACTTTCATTCGCCGACGTTTCGGTCGCCGACAAAGCATCCTTGGACGATTCCACTGGTTACTCTGAAAGGTGACGCAGGTTACCCGATCGTTAGCAAATTTTATATCGCATGGCCAGAAAATGTATGGCTGTGCCCCTCAAACTGATATTGCTTGTCATGGGCCTGCAAATGATCTGTATTCTGAGTGACAATAAAATAATAGCACAAAATAAATTATTGTTAAATTCTCCATTATACGTTTGTTTTTTTTAATTTTAAAATATACTCGTACTATTATCTTCAGCTTTGGTAACGGAACCTATATAAAATCTGTTTGATTCGTTGGAGTATGTATTGGACATGCCACACAGCTAGATGAATCTGTAGTCACGTGGATTATTTGGAGCCCCCCCCCCCTTCCCACTTTAAAAAATTACTTTTCTGCAGGCTTGTATTAAGCTATTTGGATTAATATATATTAAATATTGTGATGTATGTCATTAAGCAAAAAATACGAAAACGTATATAGTTTGAAGTATACATAAAAAAAATATTTCATTAAATTGAGAAACGGCAACTATCCTCTATGAAATATTCCTGAAAGTGTGTTATGTAAATTCATCTTAAAAAGTAGTACGATTAATCATATTTGTTCCAATTATTTAACAGAAGATTGAACTTAATAGCCCTCATCTTATACCATGATTTTAGGATATTATTTAATGACACATCCTAGTTGACTTTCTACAGCTTGAGTATCTCTGACGTTTTGTTAGTATATACTTGTTTTATTCATCTTATCCCGTCATCGACAAAAAATGACCCCCCCCCCCCCCCGTAGAAAAAAATCATTTTTTTTTTTTTAGAAAAAGAGCCCCAGGGGTCATTATTTTATATGTTAGTCCTATAAAAAAGTGACCTCCGTTGAAAAATGGCCCAATTTAGAGTGATCCAAAATTTAAAAGTTTACATTGATGCAAAACATCAAATCAACAAAAAAAAAAAAAAAACATTTCTTAAGGTATGTCACTTGTGAAAGAAGTAAAGCCACGAAGGTGCATAATCGGCCCTTACTTTTCAGGAAAATTTAACTGAAGTAAACCAGAAAAATAATGGTATAAATATTATCTACTAGAATCGAACTTAAAAGGTTTACATCACATTCTTTATATGATGACGTCATATTTGTACAATAAACGTCCAAACACGCGCACTTTGCTAATTTTTAGCAAACATTACCGTTTTTACATCTTTAATTCAAAATTTGACCCTGGCCACACCCTACAAACAAAATAAAATTTATGTAATTAGAAAGAAGATATAAAAATTAATACATGCGGCATATTTTATTTTGTTTGTTGGGTGTGGCCACATCATAAACTTAACTTTTCCTTCTATGCGAAACAGCTGGAAAGCGATCACCAATGCGGATTTTTGGGAATATCTCATTTTAATATCAAAGATGATGATTCATTTTGCTTTTTATTAGAAAAAGGTATCAAAATGCAATTATCTGATTTAAAATATTTGATTTTGTGTTATAATGAGAAAAGAATATAGAAAACAAAAACCACATGCTAAACAAAATATTAGGTCTACAGTATGCCATAATGTCGACTTTTTTGTACCCTCGGTTCTGACCAGAGAATTTTGCTTGACATAGCTGATCTAAATTCAGTTCATCATCATGAAAAATATTTAAAATATAATGTGTCCTTTGTGTGAATTTTTTTTCATTTTGGAAACTGGAAATTATGATTAAGTTTTTAAAAAATATTTGAAGGTAGGAGTGTTAATTATCTAAGAAATGAATTTCATTTTTGAAGATTCATAACGGCATGAACTACAACGATTCACGCCCGCATATTTCATGAAGCTTCAAGATAATATATGCCGGCTTGAAGCGTTGTAGTTCATGTACCTCATGAATCTTCAAAAATGAACTTCATTTCTTATATTTACATTATTTTCTTATGAGATACCACAAATTACGCCATTCAATTGTCATTTTTAAAGCAAAACAGTTTGCACTATAGTTTTGACGTAAAGTATGGCATTATGACGTAATAATGGAGATATTCATGCTCATCCTTGGTAGTTCATGAGAAAATTAACTAAATTCTAATATAAGGAATGGCAAAGACAATTAAATGGAAATGTAAATATAAGAAAATAAACAAGTGTACTTTTTCTGACAGCTAAATACTTGATGATTTGCCCTAAAGTCAACATTTAGTTGTATTCCTAGAACTTACTGTAAACCAACTTTTATTCGCGACGACTTTAATTCACGATTTACCGAGGTTAAACTAGTTCGCGACGATTAATTTTCGCGATCAAGCCTTTTTTATCTGTTGTTAATAGAGAAAGAGACCTTAAGGACTGGATCGCGGCGAGAAATATTCGCGATGAAGAGGCTGTCGCGAACTTCGCGAAAATTTCTCGCACGCGAAGAAAAGTTGGTTTACAGTAAATAAATTTACTTCCGCAAATCAGTTCTGAATACTTCATTAACTTCACTACATATATTAAACCCTTTTGCTACCAATCCGAATAACCTGAAATTTAGTTTAATATACTTTTAAACCAAACAAATGTTTGAAATCATTCAGCTTATGTAAAGTTGTTTACAGGCCTAGGGTCTTAAAAGTTTCATTTACTAAAATGGTAGGTGTAATGCACTGTACCTGCAAATTGCGATATGAGATGTATTTTTTTTTCCCAGTTCTTATATCCTTACCATTCCGGGTCATGATTTTATTGCCAAAATTTCCGCAAATAATAAGAATAAATATTGAAATATTGATTCTTCCTCTCCACAACCTATTCAATTCCCAAAAGTCGATACTCAAAAATTCCAAAGAACTTTTGGATAATTTGGTATCAAAAGAATTTACCAAAATCAACAGCTTAAAAACTTATGACTTTTTAAGTCTATACACAACCATTTCCCATGATAAATTAAAGTCCAGGTTTTTTGATATCATTGACAGCTGTTTTTTTTTAAAATAAGAATGGAACTCGTAAATTTACTTATCTGGTCATTGGTTATTTACAAATTATTTTGCTAAAACACATTCTGATTGCACTCTGAAGTTGACATCAAAGAGATGCTTGAGTTTCTGATTGACAATATCTGTGTGGTTTTTGGAGACCAGGTAATCAAACAATCTATTGGAATTCCCATACCAATTGCACTCCGTTATTAACAGACCTATATTTATATTCAAATGAAGCAGAATCTGTACAAAATCTTATGCGTGAAAAGAAGAAAACACTTGATATGGCCTTCGTCTCGACTTTTAGATATATCGACGACGTATTGTCAATTAACAATTGTAATTATCATTCATACGTCGATACGATATATCCTATTGAGCTTGAGATAAAAGAGTCTGACACATCTGTTTTATACTTGGATATTTTACTTGAAAAAGACGTTAATGGTAATCTTACAACCAAGCTCTATGATAAACGTGATGGCTATCACTTTTCTGTCGTCAACTTGCCTTACATTTGCAGCAATATACCTTCATCACCTGCATAAGGACTATATATATATCTCAGTTGATTCGATACGCAAGAGCATGCTCTACGTATGAACAATTTCTAAAAGGAGGTAAATTATTGACAAGCAAGTTGATGAAACAAGAATATCAGCAGACTCGTTTAAAGTCATCATTTCGTAAGTTCTATGGTCGATACAATGACCTTGTCAGCAAATACAATTTATCATTGAGTCAAATGCTGACTAACGTTTTTCATACTAATTGTTATTTCATTATTTATACACTGAATTGACAACGGATTTTTCCGTTATTACCTGATCATGACAAGGAGCACACGGCTGGTGTGACCGGTCAGCAAGGGATGTTCACTCCTCCATGACACCTGATTCCACCTCTGATGTTTCGGAGTTCCGTGTTTGCTCTGCTCCTATTTCGAATTGTGTTATGGACTTTGAGATTAAATACTGTCCGTTATCTCCATATCCTTCATTTGTCTCAAAATTCTTTAAGTATTTTTGATATATTTATACATGTATAGGGTAAACAAACAATTAGCCTTGTTTTTGATAAGTTAAAATTTAAAAACCTTACCACAAATTGACCTTATTTCTAATAAAAGAATTCTATAGCTAACCCATCACTACCAGGACGGGTAATAAGCCATTCTCTCAGTGCTTTTGCTTCTCTTAAGGTTATTTTTGCTTATGATTCCAATTTTGTATTTTCTTCACACGATAGATAATTGATTTCATCAAAAACTTTATCCCTTTCCAATTCGATTGTCTTAAATTCTGTATTTTACTTTTGTATAATATGTATTCATATTTGAATATTTCCTTTAAAATATCTGCCTTATAATTTCATATTAGATTCACTACCCTTTTCTCTTTTCTTTGTACTATTTTGTTTGTGAAATGCCCCTTTTCTAGATTGCAGAGATATAAAGTACGTTCATCTATCCCTTTTGATCTTTGATCTTATCATTACTACCTTTCATTAACCTATTTTCTCCTAACTCTTTCTTAGCTTCATCTAACTCTTTGAACCTTCCTGTTCGTCAAGGTGAATATTATATTTAAAAACTCTGTTTCTCTGCAATGTTTACTTATCTTCAAATAAGAACATTATAAAGAGTGTCCTCTATTCTCCATTAAAATAATTGATAAAATAATAAGCAAATTGCATTATCATTTACATGCACTACATTGCCTATATCATAATTACAACCAGCTAGATAGCGAAGAGAGATAAAAATACATAACAGAAGTTTGGGAATTTGGTATCATGTTAAAATTTACCTTGATTTAAACATGGTATTCCGTGGTAATTGTGAAAGAAAAGAAAAAAATACCGACATGAGAATGGCAGCATTTTAAGCAGGTACCACAGATTAGCTAGCCTGTCAATCAATTCGGAATTTAAAAAAAAAAAAGTTATGATATTTAATGGCATTTTTGGGGTCGTAAAATTGGACTTTCAATTCTTCACTATAGTTTACTATTTTTTAGTATAAAAATTGTAAGTATCAAATCAGTTTTAATAATAAATAAGTATTTTAACTTTAGATGGTTGAATTTTATTTTCACCAAATACAACTGTACATTTATGAAATATGGAGATAACAAGTAGTATTTAAGACCAGAAGTCTAAGACACCTAAAACAACAGAAGTGGGATCACGTGCCATTTCAGAGTGATGATCTCCTGCCAACTTGCCACAACCGTCGTGCGCTCCTTGTCATGATAGGGAATCGGAAAAATTAATATCAAATGCCCTTTCACTCTAAACAACATCAATATCTTACCTTTTTAATCAAACGTTTGAAGAAATATCAAAGGACAAAGTTGTGTGCAACGTTTTACACATTTATAATAGTTAAAATTTATTAATATAGTTGTATCGATCTGAATAACGTATTCATTTTTAAGTATCTCGTGTTTGCATTACACATTTCCCCTATATAATAAGAACAGCGACCCTTATTCAGCTTTAAGAGTAATACAGTTAATCATCTTTCCTACTTTTCAGCCTAGCTACCAATGCACTTTATTTTTTATTCTGAGTCGGAAGAGGGGAACAAGGAATAATTTTTAATATAGCTTTTATTTATTTATCTATCATTTTATAAATCATGTCACAAGTAGTGATCAATACAAAAAAATGCTGCAAACCCTTAAAGACATAAAATGAATACAGGTACCTGGCATTTATGATCTAGAGGGAAGTTTAAACCTTAAAAAAAAACTATCGTTTTGTAGCTTTTTGACATGCTCTAGGCCGATAGATACGCAATTATTCTTAAGCCAGCTGCACATTTACCGATAGTTTTATTCCAAAGAAAAAATCTTTATGGAAAATAATTAAAAGGTGCATGAACTTTGACACATTATGATGATAAAGTACTAAAACTAGCATCAATGACACTTAAATCTTTAAAGGTAATTGGACACAGATTTGAAGTCAATATTTTCTCTATGATATTACTACTGAGATATTTTAATAGCATTTCACACAAAAATTAATTAAAAATCTTATTTCATTTAAAAGTTATTAAAACTTCAAATTTTTTGGCGGGTTTGATTGACACATCCTTGCACTTTCACAAATTTTAACCTTATTCTTAATCCTTAGGTAAAGTGGCAATCTTGCAGTGTATTAATGAGAAATATTAAAACTTTTATCCAGAAAAATAATTTTATTCAGAGTAAAAACGTTCGAAAGATAAACTTCTTCACAAGTATCCTCATTCCGAACTAAGAGTTGCGTACAGAGTTTAGCAAATCGAGCACACTCGTGTTATGTACACAGTTTTTGTAAACAGGGCAAGAGTTCTGTTATTGTTTATGTTTAACAAAGTTTAACATATTATAGTATTAATATTTTTCATTTATATACAATGAGATTGCCACTTTTCCTAAGGAATAAGAATAGAATTAATTTGTGATAAAGAGCAAGGATGTGGCAATCAAATCCGCCAAAAAGTTTGAAATTTTAATATCTTTTATATGAAATAAGATTTTTAATTCAATATTTGAATTTATCGGTAGCCTATAGGTGTGTTCCCGCTCTGCACACATTTGGTAATTAGAAATAGAATAAGAGGTGTGAATTGTGTTTTGATAACACTTAAAGTCTGATATCTGGTATAGATATACTTGTAATTAGAAAGGAAAAATAAATATTTTTCATTTATTGAAATAACTCTCTTGCTGAGACTACTATTCATAATTAATTAAATAGTATGAATTTCCTATTTGTTAATTAAACCAATATATATATATATATATATATATATATATATATATATATATATATATATATATATATATATATATATATATATATATATATATATATATATATATATATATATATATATATATATATATATATATATATATATATATATATATATATATATATATATATATATATATAATTGCACTTATTAAATTAGATTCATGCCAGGTAAACATATATCATTCATTCAGAAACCACAGCAAAATTCTATTTCTCAGCCATAGGCTCTAAGGCATGACAAAAGTTAAAATGATTCACAGTACTTTTTAGGTGGCAATACCCGTTTAGTGTATGAATTAAACCTTTACTAACATGCAAATGCTTCCTTCTGATCACATTATCAATTTTGGTGAATTAAACAAATGTTTTAGGCAAGTACTGTACAGTACTGTTTGTAATTTAGGAATAATGCACTGTCAGGCAAGGTCAACAGAATAATTCCTAGTATTTTTTTTTACTAAAGGAATAATTAAAATGCACATGTAATCATGTATTCTTGCAAGCCAGTTTATGGGGGAAAGGGTTTTTGCTCTGTGTGTGAGCCATTTATTAGTAATACTTGTCCTGTTCCTAGTTCTAGGTAGTGAAGTCACATTATTATTTTAATAGGCATAGATCTGTAATTGTCATTGGAAGTGAAATTTAAAAAGTTCCATATTCTTAGTACATTTAATAAAGTATCTGTTAACATCCAGTTTATGATGTATAGGCTCAAAGCTCATACAGATAAGTTTGGTGAAAAGCATTAATTAGGATTAAGTTAAGAACTGATCTCAAGATCCCATTTGGAGTCATAGTTGGGAGTAAAACGTTGTAACACCTTGTAATACATGTGAGTACTAAAAGCCTGGAGAGTCAATTCTCAGATATAAAGCTAGCCTTATTATATTACAATTAACATGATTTATTTCCATAGATAATCTTACACAGTAAGTTAAATAGGTTTTCTAGAACTATTGTTTGAAACCAGCCAGAATAAATTCATACATGCTGCTGTTGAATTGAGAAGGGTAGATCAGGGTCAGCCATTTTTATGATGGGACAATATTTTGTCTACATATAAATGTTTCTTAAAATTTTATTACATGTAATTCATCATGTTTAATATAAATTATGACACAAATGGCATATTTTCAGTCTATTTCTTATACAGACGTAATCAACTTAGAAGGTATGGGGGTCTAGAGTTATTTTCAGGGGGGAGGGGGTATTTCAGTTTCCCAAGTAAATAGGTGAAATTTAGGGCGGTTGGTCGTAGGTCCGTTGAATGCGGCTTCCCCATTTTGTGGGGTGACCGAAACCTGTGGATTCCAAAGGTTTCGGCCATGTGGCGTTTGCGCTGAGCCATTCAACGGATGCTATAATTCATTGTGATGCTGTTGCTTAAAACAAACTCATTTACTGTGAAAATGTGTGCTGCTTTCAACAAATTCATGAATTGATCTGCTTTGATTGATTGAAACAAACTCAATTGCTGTGCAAAATGTATACTGCTTCCAACAAATGTCATGGACAGTGCTTTGCTTGCTTAAATATCTTTAGTAACGTTCGAGGTTTGATAACCCGGAACGATAACTACAAACATATAAACTTGTATAGTTTATTTAAAATACATGTACATCAAATTTAATTGTAAGGTTAATTACCGTTTGCGGTATACCCGGAACGGCCATTATTATGCTTATTATAAGTACATGTACATGTAATATTTTGCTTTCATATTGATTGTTGCTGCTGCTTGTTGTAATTGTTTGGGGTCGCCCTGCTTGGCACCCCCTTGCTGCTTTAAAATATGCCACGACCAACAATCGCCAATATATTAAAATAAACGTGTATAAAATCATGTTTGTTTTATTTTCCTCTATATAAATAATTAGATATTATTTCAATCCATCCGTCTGACCAGCTTCTAGCTCGTCAATATTATCTTGGGTATAACGATGCCTTCAAACCCTATCATCAAATGACATGTAGACCTACACAAAGATTTCCGACTGGAGGAAAAAAAAATAAGGGATTGAAAAATGTAAATTTATTACCGAAAAAGTCTTTGTAATTCTAATATCTTCCTGGAGAGAGTTTGCTGAATATAAAGACTTACGAAACAAACATGCGTGAGTAGAAGTATCAGCGAAAACAGGTTGACCAGGTAAGGGAGTTAAATTTAACAAGGTATTTTTCCAGTTTGATAGTGAATGTAATGCTTATGATTGTTTATTGTATTAGAATCAGTTTCAGAAGATATACCGCGATGATAACACAAGTGCTGGAATAAAAAGTCCTATCTTTATATGATGTTTGTTTGCGATAATATTACGGTCTTAGTTGATTGGAAATCGTTCCTGTTTCTATCTGACAAAGGATGAAATGTTCTATGGTGGAAAATTAAAAACATATTGCACCGCAACATGTTGTTCCTTTATTTTTCTTTAAGCAAATCAATAAGAAGAATGTCAGCCGTACAATCATGGTTCCTTGTTGGTTTCTGGTGGTCAATATTCCTCCAGCGCATTCTATATTGATAGAATTTGTTGAATTGTTCACAGCTTTTTCCACAATGTCTGTTTTATTCTTGGAATGAACATCGGCCAATTTGCCCTGCCTACACGGATTTTTCCGTTATTTCTCGCCCCCGATAAAAATCTTACGGTGGGTGTAACCGGTCGGTTGTTTTATGGATTTTTGATCTTGAATATTGTTCATTATTTCCTAAAGTTTCATATGTTCTCCTTTGGCTGAGAAATAATGCTAAGTTTGTGAAAGTACTAGACATAAATATCACTCAGGAATATAATTACAGAATGCGATTTGTGCTTAAGGTCATTGGCAACGCAGGGTTTCCGGAGAAAAAAAGGTTTATACATAGGTTTTCTCACATGAATAAAAGTCATTGAGAGTGATCTCCCGTATGGAATTCTCTAGGCGCTGAAAACCAATAAAGCATAGGTTACAGACTGAGAAGTAATCAAAAGCACGTGTGCTTTTTATGGGATATATTCAACTCTACATTAATAAAAGAAAAGCAGCGATGGGTTTGTTAACATTGTGCTGAGGGGGCAGACAGTCAACAGGCCGTAATTTAGAATAGGTACTTGAATGCTGGGAAGTGCAAAGATGTGAATTAATTTTGCTGAAAGTGGTGATAGCCAGGTAGACCGAATGAGAACGATTCTATAGGTTATATGAATGACACACCATTAAAAGTTACTATAAATCCTTGTTAAAATGTTTTATGACAGTTCGCTTCCAATATAGTAAATTATAGAATAGAAACAAATAACCAGTCTCTTGATCATAATGAATATTGATTAGAAGTGAAGGGAAGTAACTCGAAATTAAAAACAGTGCTAGTATTTCTGTGTTTTGTTTCAATATTTTCATTTTCAGCCAAAGTATATGCATGTCATCGGAAATAAGGTTTCAACAATGTATTTAATGTGTAAACCTTATGAAATACATGAGTTTTGGAGAAAACGTATGGTTGAAAATAATATAGGGTCATTTTATCAACATTTTACATAGGAAATGCATTGAAAATTGTAAAAACATTGATTTGACAAAATCTATAAAGGAAGGCTGGCTTGATGGGTTGAGCCATGGTACCAGGGTTAAGGTTTCCTGAAATTTAAGGGGAGACAATTTGTCAGCTATAAATGGACATGTTTGGCTTTAAAGAGAATGTTATTCTGTAAGCAAATAAGCACTAGACGCCTGATTAACTTCATAACAGTCTTGTCTTTGCTTGAAGTTTTGTTGATAATGGCAACAACTGCTTCATTGTCAGTAAGAAACAAAATCTTATGGTTTTGAAATTGGGAACCCAACATCTCCATAGCCAGTACAATTGGAAAGAGTTCTAAGTTTGTAATGTGCAATTGTTTGAATTCATCAGGCCATTCGGCTGCAAACCAAACTGCTCCTAAAATGGCAGCAAAACCTTGTGTAGATGCAGCATCAGTGTAAAGGGTGAGGTGGTAAGAAGAGGACCAAGCGTCATTGAGAAAAACTGACTTGCCGTTAAAGTGTGAAATGAACTGCAACCAGCATTGTATATCAGCTCGGGCTTCACATGTAAAGCGTATAAATTGTCTAGGATTCGAGACTTTAAAGGACATGTCAATAAGCCTACGCAAGAAATCACGCCCTGGAGTTATCACTGAGCAAGCAAAATTTAGCAACCCAATGAGGGTTGTAATTCACGGAGAGTGATCTTTTTCCGCATGGAAAAACTCGATAACTGAGCTTCTATTTTTCATATTTTGTCATCTGAGTAAGACTTTCTTCAAGCACAGTTGGTTCCTTTTTTTCTTCAGTTTTGTGATCAGAAGAATTTAAACAAAGAATTACCTGTATCTGTAATGACCCTCTGTAATTTTATTGCACATCTTTTCGAACATAACTACAGTCCTTCTTCCATTACATCAATGGTTTCTGCTATTAGTTTTGTTCACAAAGTCTTAAATTTACCTGATCATTCCCAAAATTTCTTAATACGAAAAATTCTTCATTGTGCAAGCAAGATTGCAAGAACGTCAGATTACAGACTCCCAATTACAACTTCAATCCTAGTTAAGGTAGGATTCTTCTTACATTTCTCGTATTTAAAAATTAATGAAATTTTCACAGAATCAAGAGGACAATATCACTAAGTGATGGTATCAGTGATATTAAATTTGACCGTTTAATATTAGAGGCAAGGTCAGGTCAAGGTCATTACCTTTTTCCTGGATATTAAGAATAAAAAATTACTGTTTCCAATCATGCGATCCCTACTTGTAATTCAAAAGATTGAATGTATTTCTTTTTGCATGAAAAGATACTACCATATAGGGCCTACATGATGATATTACCAAATTGACATGGATAATTTAAATAAAATGGATATTTGCTAATCCGAATTTCCTCTACTTTTCTTAAATTTTTAGGATTTATTAGTTAGTTTTATATGCTTCCTATATTTAACTTTTTCCAATTTTCACATAAAGTAAAATTGTCACATAAAGGTACAAAATGATACAAAAACTAAAAGATTTGATCGTTTACTAAGAGAGAAATAACACTTTTTAGGGATTTTTGGCTCAAATCTGTACTTAGTTTTAAAGCATTTAAAAACCAACATAGTTCTAGTATGTGTGAAAAATCTTATTTATTTGATATATTTTGAAACTTAAGTCCCTTATTATTAGTTTAACTTGCATTGAAAATTTCCTGCCATCTCTGATTGCGTAAAAATAATAACTAAAGTCAATGTTCAATAATAATTTTGAGAGGCAGAAAAGAAGATATTTTCATACGCCACCATTCCGCCAAAAATATAGTCCCTGCTAGTTTTCAAACGCAGTTTACCATTTCTATTTAAAGTTGTATAATTGTGATGAGGAAAGAAAAATATGATATTTAAAATCTCGTACATCTAAATATATAAGACGTATCAACAAATGTACTTTGAATATTCCATCTAGTCAGAAACTAGAGAAGAATCCTACCTTAAACTAGTAAATGCTTTACCTCTTCCAGTTCCCAATTTTTCTCATAGAATTCTTCTTCATTGCATTTTCACCGTAGCATTTCATGGGTTTTTCATGATGAATTGATTGCAAAAACGCCATCACAAAATTCTTGCATTATTCAAAGACAAGACATCAGTATACAGGGCAATTCAAAAGTTTAAATCATCTTAAGATATTCAAAAACAATGCAAACTGCACATCCCATTGCCATATATCTTTCCAAGGCAACCCCTCAAGAGATATGTCCAGTACAGTCCCTTCAAATGTATCTGTCCTATCACAAGCACTCATCGGGACCGTTGTTTCAGTTCCACTCAGGTTCCTCGGTAACTCATTACTTTGTTACAAATAATCTCCAAAAGACAGTATCTTTCATAGGTCTTAATTCACATGTATATAAAGGCCACAGTTTTCGAATAGGTGCAGCCACTGAAGCAGCAAATAGAGGCCTCTCTCAAACTCAAATCCAAAAGCTGGGCAGATGGAAATCAGATGCCGTTCAAAAATACATTTGCATAAATTCCCTACACAATTAAAATCCACCTTCCTGTTAAAAATTTTCAATGACTGCTGACTCACCATCTCAAATTTTACATTTATTGTCTACCCGGAGTTAAGGTAGGTCACTCGTCAGCTTTTTGGAAAAGTTCACGCAGAACCTCTTACTTCAAAACTATTTATCAAAATTCAATTTTTATAACATATCTAATTTCAACAATGTTAATGTTTTAACATTCCCCGAAAAAACTGCTCAAAAAGCTTCAAAGAAGCAAGATTTGTGAGGGACTATTTTTTGTGGTGAAATGATATTTAGCAGATAATTCTTAAATCTGCATATTTATTAAATTTAATATCTTGGAACTTTAGACTCACATACTTTTACTTGGAGAATATTTTCCATTATGATATTGCTATAAATATTTTTTTTTTTTTGTAATTAGATTTTATTCAGTATTTTTTATAAATAACAACAATACATAAACAAAAATAATGATAGAGAAACATGAAAATCTATATGTTGTTAAATACCAAGTTATTACAAAAATAAAGAGTAAATCCGATGTTTTTTCGATTATAACATTTTTTTTATAGTGCATATACATATAATGGAATAATGGTCTTTTTTTTAAAGACAAAGTGTTGCAAAGTATAAATATACAAAATATATACTGAAACAGACTTGAACTAGCAATTATGGTCCACCGGGGTCCTAAAACCACAAAAAGTCCAAACACTCCCCAGTGGACGATGCAACTTGAGACTGTTCTCTCGAAGTAGCTGCTTAATTAAAAAAAAACAACAAAAAACAAAAAACAAGTATACATCATATTCTTAATGTTTCTGCAAATTTTGAAAAAATATGTTTATCACAATTCATAAGACGTGATACAGAAGAATATTGAATAAGTGCATTTTTGACATATTTTAACAAATCTATTTCAGTTTCTTTCAGAGATTCAATTCTACAGTACATTTTGTATTTATATATTTTATACGCTATAAAAGATATTTATAAATTCAAAGATTCAACCTTATCGTTCTTTTCTAGATAAAAGCCAAGAACGATGTGTTTCCATTTTATATCCATAGTTAAAAAGGTTCCTAATTTTTTCCAAATCTTTTCAACTATTTTACATTCAAAAAGTAAATGTTTTGTAGTTTCAGTTGTTTTGCATAAAGTACAGTTGTCCCCCTTGTCCTTTATCCATTTACTTAAATAGGTATTGTTGCAGAGAATATTATGAAGCATTTTATAATTAAATTCAGCAACTTTGTTGTCATTTATATCTTTGATTTTTCTCATGTATATATTTTGCCTAGATTTGAGTCGTTTGCAGGAATTGAAAACTCTTGAGAAAGTTTAATTTGATAACACGGTTTAACGAATTTTTTATGTATCAAAATTTTATAAAAAAAAAATTGGCATTTCTTACCATTTAGATTTGAATCCCCTGTTGCAAAATGAAATCTCATTTCATTCTTTATGTTTAAATATTTGGCATTAGATAAGTCACATTTTTTACACAATGGTTTAATTGCTGATAATAAAGTTTTATATTCACAAAGCCAGTTCGACTTTCTTTTAATTACAGTGGAAAGCATTTGTAGTGTTTTTATGTTTCCGTTATCATCTATTAAATCTTTTAAATAGAGAATATTACTGTTGACCCAGTTGTTGAAAAATAATGTTTCTCCTTTTATTTTGATATTATTGTTATTCCAAATGGGTTGTTTTAAAATATCATTAGGTGATGTATTTTCGAAGTTACACATTTTTTTACATTCGTTAAATGAGATTAGAATTTGTTTGTAGAAAAGCGGAAGCTTGCCTATTCTGTCAAGCGCTTTTAAACTAGTTTCAGAGAATTGTAAGACGTAATTCAGATTTAAATTAGATTTTTTCAAAAAACTCTCAAAGATTTCAAATACAGTGCCCTTAGAAGATATCAGTCGCGGTATCCACGCTGCTTTCAGAGCCTTAAACTTGCATTCAGTATCTGTAATTGATAAACCTCCGTCAGTTAAATCGCCGATCAGTGTATTCCGTTTGATTCTTTCCGATTTGTCCCATAAAAAATTAAATAAAAGTCTTACAGATATATTCTTTATTAGGTATACACAATATAGATGCAACATAAACTAGTTTTGAAATTCCTAATGTTTTGATTATACACAATTTACCAAAAACCGTTAATTTTCTACGCTTCCAAGATTCAAATAACTTTTCAATGTCGTGGTAGATTTTCATCCAATTTTTATTGTAGCATTCTTCTTTATCGTGTCCTATATAAATACCTAGACATCTTATTGCTTTATTTGTTGCTTTAATACCGTTGATTTCATCATACATATATTTGAGCCCCCCTAACAGGATACATTCCGTCTTGTTTATGTTGATTTTTGATCCGGCGTGATCGCAAAACTCGTTAATGTTTTTCAAACTAAAATCGAAAGATTTCTTGTCATTCAGAGCAACTGTTAGGTCATCTGCATGTTGTATATTAATAATTTCTTTATCATTTATACTAATTCCTGATATATTTGGTTCGTTTTTGATTTTTATGGATAAAATTTCAGCTACAAATAAGTATAGTAAAGCTGATATTGGACATCCTTGTCGGATTCCTTTCGTCATATTACATGTTTTAGATAACCATCCGTTATTTTTCATTCTGAATTTAGGGTTTTTATATAATATCTCTACCCATGTAATAAATTGATCGCCAATATTAAATTATTTTAATGTTTCAAGAAGAAATTCCATTCTACGGAATCGAAAGCTTTTTCAAAGTCGAGAAATAATAATATGCCGTCTCTCTTCTCGGAATTACAATATTCAAAAATATCTAAGATTAGCCGAGCATTTTCACCTATGTATCTGCCTTTAACATAAGCCGTTTGATTTTTATTGATTGAATATGATAATATATTTTGTAACCTTTTAGCTAAAACACAAGCTATGATTTTATAATCAGTGTTTGTTAAGCTAATTGGTCTATAATTTTTTAACAATTGTTTTTCGCCTTTCTTGTGTATTAAGGATATCACAGACAACTTTTGAGATTCAGACATTTCTTTTTGTTTAAAGATTTCTTTAAGTGCGTCATAAAAAATGGGCCCTATAATGTTCCAAAAACATTGGTAGAATTCACATGGTATACCATCTAAGCCAGGAGACTTTTCTCCTTTCATTTCAAGTACGGCATTTTTGCATTCATCAAGTGTAGGGAATTCATCTAACATTAATTTGTCCTTCTCGTTCAGCATTGGTACTTCAATATTGCTTAGATAACTCGAAATCTTAGCGGTTGGAATATTTGTAGTTTTAAACAGATTCGTATAATAATTATTCATTTCTCCGATTAATGAATTTGTAGTGTTTATTAAATCGCCAGTAGGCGTTTTAAGTTCTTTAATTACATTAGACGTTTGATTTTGTTTTTCAAGATTTAAAAAATATATTGTATTTTTTTCGCCGCTCTCTATCCATTTTGCTTTTGATCTTATTTGTGCCCCTTTTATTTTTTTGTCATAAAGTTCATTTAAATTTGTGTAGAGTGTCTTAAGTTTTCTATTATTAGTATTGTTACACTGGCTATTTTCCATATTTTCTATCTCTTTTTCAATAAGGGTTATTTTTTCTCTCATATTCTTTCGTTTATTTTTTGCGAAAAATATTGAAAATTCTTTAACTTTACGTTTAAAAAGTTCCCATTTGTCGATCGGATTTTGTACATTATCTACTTCATTAACTAAATTTGCAATATTTTCCTTATAGTCCTTATTCTCTGCTATGAATATTTAATATAGGTCTTAATTTATATTTTTTGAACAAGTTTTACACCTTCCTTCAACAAACTTTGCCAAAACATGAGGATAATTCAAATAAGTAAATATAAAATTTACACCATTTTTTGCTTGAAAATTACATATTTTGACCAATATTTAAAAATTAACATCACTGACCCCAACTTTTTCTTTCATTATTTTAAAGAACTCGATACTTGTGACTGATCAACACTTAAGTCGTAAAAAGCTTGATTTAAGAAAATGTTTTATTGCCTATTTAGATTTTTAATACCCCAAAATATGTTTCTTTTTAGTGCAAAAAGGTCACACAATAATTAAAGCGCATTAATTTGCAAGATTTTTTCAATGATAAATTTTATTCAAAATATTTTACGTAAAATAAAATCATATTTTTTGCCATGGTTACATCTGATAGAATATAATAAAGGTTTAAGTAATAACCAAAGAGTTAAAATTTAAGTGCAAACAGGTCAACTTCATTGTACCGTAGATCAGTAAGATGCACACTGACCCCCTATTTTCTCTGTGTTTTTGAATCGCTCTATATGAGTACTTATCCAAAATATACTTCTCAATAAATCCTTGATTTAACAAATTTGACGAGTGACATACCTAAAGTGACATTTAAATTAGCAGGCTCAGAATTTGTCTGCCTTTTAACAGTGGATCTATTGAATTACGGTATCCGATCCATATTAACCTCAGATTCAATGGAATTAAATGCATAATAGATATGTATGGGCTTAATACTCAGTGTAGTTAGAACTTATTTTCATCTTTCAGTATAAGAATGGAAGGGTGGGACATGTCCTAATTTATGACCTTTTCCTGCCCTTGACGATTATCTCCCTTTGATTTTAGTCAATAAAAATTAATTTAAAAAAAATCTGTTTGGTAAAAAAATTATTTCTAATTGTTTTTCTATTCCCATTTATCAAATACATCTTTCCACCACAGCAATTTTTGATATTTAAAGTATTTATTTTTTATATCTTAAAAAACTTACTTCCTTCCATAGATTTCGATGCAATCTTCAATAATTTATTTCTGCTTAGGTAATAAAATTTTTGAAAATTTCTCTTGGTAAATCCCTTTCTACTCTAAAATGCATTAAAATAATATCAGGATATTTTACAACCAATTGGTATTTAAGGTTAGAAATTTTGGTCCTTATATGGGCCGGATACCTTAAGTTTTAACAGGGTCAGAATTTGTCTGCCTGTTACTTTGTCAGTATTGTATGAATTTTAACAGGGTCAGAATTTGTCTGCCTGTTACCATATAGTATTGTTTAATTTTAACAGGGTCAGAATTTGTCTGCCTGTTACCTTTTTCTGTATTGTATATTTCTGACAAAGTCGGATTTTGTGTGCCTGTTAGCTATGCCCTTAAAATTTAGGTATCTGCAATAGGTGTAGATCTGTATACATATTTGTTTTTGTACATAATTTTCTTCTTAAATCTTATGAGGCTTAGAGGTTATCCATCCGTTCCATCCACGTTCATAGATTCCCCTGATTGTTTTGGCCTGTAATGTTTGTACATGTATTAAGTCTAATTTTAAAGGATTCACAATTTGTCTGCCCAATAAGTTTTTTCACAAATTTTTACTGGTTATTATTACCTGAAGACCATGATAAATATGTAGTAACATGTGTCTATTAAGACTATCATAGGTTGGGGTTTTGAAGTCTTCATTTGCACTTTTCCCCAGATCCTATTATTGTAAATAGTCTATTGGTTATATGTACCATGTTACATTACCTTAGTATCAACCATGTCCGTACAAATTTAACATTGTTTATCATATTTGAGGGTTTACCAAGGCAACATTTTGAGTGGTGATTCAACCCTTTGGGTTGATGGCGCTTTTTATGCACCACTTTTGTTTTCAATAAAGTTTGATGTTGTATTTTACCACATTATCACATCTCTGTGTTGTAACAATATGGTGGCTGGGAGACAACTGTTTTTTAATCATTTATTGAACTGCATTTCTAGTCAAACTTTCCATGATTCTGGTACATGTATGTCTCACTTCTCCATGGCACTTGATCCCACTTCTGATGTTTTTAGAGGTCCGTGTTAGCTCTGCTCCTATTTTGTATTGTTTCATGGTCTTTTGATCTGGAATACTGTTTGTTATCTCCATATGTTTTTCAATATGTTACAAAATCACAGATGGCTATCGGAATGTGAGTGTGTATGAAAGAGTATACATCTTACAGGAAAGTCATTTAATTTAACAAACGTTTTAGATTTTTGATTTATAATTATACTTTGTTTTCAGTAGACATGTATGATATGAGTGAAAGAGAGTCAGAGAGAGTCAGAGAGAGAGAGGGCGGGAGAGAGAGAGGGGGGGAAGCTTTCAGACCAAAGGATAAGTGCATTTCAGCTCAATAACTTAATCATATTAAACATATTCCTATAATTAGTTTGATTGTTAACTTTTTTGTTTAACAGCTTTTCTGAGTTTTTTTCATTTAAAGGTACTTGGACACAGATTTGAAGTTAATATTTTCTGTATATTATCACGAATTATATATTTTTATAGCATTTCACACAAAAATTAATCAAAAATCTTATTTCATTTAAAAGTTATTAAAACTTTAAATTCTTTGGCGGGTTTGATTGACATATCCTTGCACTTTCACAATTTTTAATTTTATTCTTAATACTTTGGAAAAGTGGCAATCTTGTTGTGTATTAATGAGAAATATTAAAACTTAAATCCAGAAAAATAATTTTATTCAAAGTAGAAATGTTAGAAAGCAGAACTCCTTCACAAATATCGTCATTCCGTTGTGTACAGAGTTTTGCGAATCGATCACACTCGTGTTATGTACACAGGTTTTTGTAAACATGCTATTGTTTGTTGTTTACGATTTACCGGGTGCGTACAATCGCCAAAGTCTGTTCACCACAACTGCACGGACTGACATTAAATTGTGTGTTTGTTTTGCTTTTGAACATGTCTACTATGAATTTTCTGGATTATAGTATTAATAATTTTAATCAATACACATCAAGATTGCCACTTTTCCTAAGGATTAAGAAAAAAAGTTAAAATTTGTGAAAAGTGCAAGGATGTGTCAATCAAACCCGCCAGAAAATTTAAAGTTTTAATAACTTTTAAATGAAATAAGATTTTTGAATAATTTTTGTGTGAAATGCTATAAAAATATATAATTCGTGATAATATACAGAAAATATTAACTTCAAATCTGTGTCCATGTACCTTTAAGCATTGAGGAATCAATCTTTTTGTCAGCACGTGCTGCGACATGTACTCAGTTTTCTCGGTCTCACCGGAAGAACCTCCACACCACCAAGATCAAATTCTTTCTCCCCGGCTTGAGAAAAAAACCGCTCTAACCTTCGTTAAGAGCCAGGAATTTGATTTTACATCTCACTGTTGTTTCCAGCTGGTCTCAGGTGAAAATATTTAAAGCAAAATGAAGCAAGTAAAGACGTATGCCTTTTATTAACAAAATAACAGAAATTTTGGTAAATAATTCAAATTCTGTTATTTTAACCCCAGCATAGTTCAAGGAGGACAATCCATCTATTCTATGGCGGAGAAAACTGTTTTGCAGCAATGTATATCTACAAAAATAAAAAAAAGCCTTTACAGCTATTAGATCATATTAACAATATATATACTAATTTTCGTTTTGAATCCATAGTACATAAATCGTTCAAAGTATTTCCCTTTTCTTTCTTAACTTGAACTAAGAATGAGTCATCAGATTTCTTTACCTTGCAGTATTAATAACAGATTGAGGGTGTTCAAGCATTTTGTATCTAGCAATGGAATTTCGAAAACGATAGATTTTCAGTCCATTAGCAATAATCCTGGAAAAATATCAACATCGAGTGATAATACTTTGACATTTCATCAATATATTGCTTTAACTAAGCCATACAGGATAAGAGTTGCAATTTTCGAAAGAAAAAAAACAACAACTTGTAAATACCTTATTTTTTACAAAGAGACCATGTACTGAATATTTTTAAAAAAAGAAATATATACTTTAACTAAACCTCAGAATGAGTCACGACAATCTAAAATATAATTACTTAGATCTGAACCTATACATGCACACTTTATTACAAATAAATTGTTTGTTTCTAGTAGATTATGTAAAAAGTCTAACACAAAATATTCTGAATGGTAAAAAATGTTTTCAACAATAAAAGAATGACAATCTTCATGTATTGCGGATTCCTTACTAAAAGGCTCAAACCTGTAGCTCATATCGTCATCTTCTCCGCCCCAATTTATGAACGCGTTTGACCAGCCATTGACCATTTCAAATTCCTTCATCCTCCATGCAGACACACCTCTAATAAATTTTTCATCTGGAAGTCTATAAAGTATACAAATATACGTTTCACTATTATTTTCATGTTTTAAAATCATCATTTTCATGTGTTAAAATGAAGATAACGAACTTTCAAATTTTATGCTTTTGGCACAGACAGGTGGAATTAATCCCGCAATTATATAATCTGTCCTATTTCACCTTCATCTGATTTTTCAATATCTGTTAGGCCTTTGTTTTTATATTGAATTTAAATATGGAATCTTCCGTGTACCTAGTGAATCCATAGTCCTCATAGCGGGTGTGATCAGTCCACATGGGATGCTTACTTCTCATAGGTTTCTGATCTCACCTATGTTATTTCCTGAGGACAGAGTTATATATTCCCTTTTGACAAATTTGATTTTTGATATGTTTTTTTAGATCGATTAGTGTTCGTTATCTTTAATTCTTTATGACCGCCACGGTATCTTAAACGTGTGTTGAAGGATGCTCGCTCCGTGGTAGGTAGTGGGTGGGTTCAAGTTCCTGTCACAACATACAAAAATCGATAAAAAGATAGTATCTCTTAAATAACATGCTTAATGCCTTCAAAAATAGCAAATAAGACAGAGCGTTAATTGATTTAAGGAACAAACTGATACTTTTGGTCAGGAAATATTCAGATAGTATTTCCTAAAAATCCCTAAAGGGTGCTTTAATTTAATTTGTATGATGCAGCTTCTTCGGATGAGATCTGAAAAATTGGGGTTTTGTGTCACGGAAGACTTTGGCAGTTTCAAGAAGGAGAGAGCAGCTTTCAGGGATGTGCATTACAACTTCATAATTAAATCAAAAGCATGGATACCACAGAGTCTGGTATATCTGTTTAATATTTGGATTTTTTACTTGAAAAAGAAGTCAATGGTAATCTAACAACAAAACTTTATGTTAAATATAAAGACTTTTACTTTTCAATCGTCAACTTCCCTTGCTTATGCAGAATTATACCTTCTCCACCTGCATATAGAGATTATATATCTCAACTGATGCTCTACATGCTCTACATGTGTACAATTTCTAAACCGATGTTAATTATCAACAAACAGTTTGATGAAACAGGAATATCAGCAGTCTTGTTTAAAGTGTCATTTCTTAAGTTCTATGGTCGATACAATGGCCTTGTCAATACACAATTTATTATTGAGTCAAATGCTAGCTGAAAGTTTTTTCTACTAATTTTTAGGCTATTATTTACACACTGAATCTTCCACGATTTTTTACCGATCTTTCCCGATCAGGACAAGGAGCACACGGGGGGAGGGGGTTTGACCTGATTGCATTAGATGGTCACTCCTTCATTGCATCCAATCCTACCTCTGATGTTGCGAGGATCCGCTTTTGCTCTGCTTCTATTTTGTATTTTAAATGGACTTCAGAGCTTGAAGCTTGAATACTGTTGCAAGTTTTCATTTTTTGATGAGTGCAAATAAATAGGTTCAGTCTTGAAAACTTTTTGTAAATTATGCCATGAATTCATTGTCTCAGTTGCATGAAAAGTGAAACATTTTGTGATATATATTTTTAACATGATAATAAATTGTGGGGAATAGTGCCTTATCCTTGTCCAAATGACACTTGGCTTAGCCGGATACTCTAAAAACTAAACGGTTTTATGAACATTTTGTAATTACTTTTTAATATCATCAACTGAAGATTGAAAGTATTGTTTGTTCATTTTAAGCATTGCATTTTTGAAAGCCTGAATTTTAAAATTAATTTTAACTTCATAAACTTATAGTTAAATTTATCTATTGCTCTAGAAAGATGCATTGGACTTCTTATGCATCCATATAAAATATTATCATTTTCTGGAATAAGATCGACGTCTTGAAATACAAAACAGTAATGGTTGCGCTTTGCTGCCTCGGTATATCCGACATTGTATACTTCCCTTTATTAAACCCTCTGTTATCAGCCTAAGTAGGATTAATTGAGATGTTTCAGACACATTTGATTACTGGAAATGAACATAGTATAATCCCATTTATAACCTTTCAAAAAATAATTTTGAAATCAATAAAACGAAATGTCAAATTAGCTAGAACGAATGAGATTTAAACTAATTCATTATTACAAATTTAAACATAACGAATTTAGAATTAAGAATCAATTCAAACGAATTAAACTCTTTGAATTCGTTATAACGAATTCAAGAAATCTCTAATAACACATTTTATTCGTTATAACGATTTTTTAAAAAATCGTTTCGAAAAATAGTTTATATGTCAAACATGGGCTTCCGAACATAATCGTGATTATTATTCGTGGAATCATTATTTCAGTTTAATTCGCTGGTAGGAAAAAAAGCACATTTCTTGGATATCAACTTCGTGTTTTAAAAGCATTATTAAATGCTGTTTAGAATATTTATAACGTATATAGCATAAATAAATACCACGAGGATTTTTAACACTCACGTATTTAATATTGCAAAGTGTCCAACCTAAGAAGGCCACTGAACAGATGTTGAAAGTAAGGTGTTAGTTATTTATAAAAATGTCTCTTAATTAACGAGGCCCGATCTACTTGATCTGCGCATACGTTTTAACGCAGCATCTACTCAGGCGAAAATGTTCCGCTGATCATGCTTACCTGGTAGCTCTATAGACTGTACATTGAAAATTAATAATCAACTTTGGAACATAATTAATTTTGAGGGATCAATTTTTTGATACAGATATATTAATTTTTTCTTGTTTTATTTCAATTTGTAAGTTTAAAAAAAAAAAACACGGCAACCAAAAGTAATCGATTTTAGTCTTTCTCCTTGAACATGTTGAAGTGTTTATACACTCTTTTTATTGCAGATTTAAATATGCATGGATAAACTTCAGTTTTAAAATAAAATAAGTCTATGAATCATTTTAATGCAACCCCCGAATTATTTTATTCTATAAATTACATGATATTAGGAAAAATCGTAATTTTGTCGCCTTTACCCCCCTCCTCCCTCTACCCCTTTTTTCCACGTAAAACAACGTCGTGTGTTAAGAGAAAAATGATTTAAAAACATGGCGAGAAAATTATTTTATAATATAAGAATTATTTGTATTTTAGAAAATAATACAGTATTGCAATCGTTTGTTGGTGTTATGTAAACCCATTGCAACTCATAAAATACGTAGTTGGATAGAATAAATCAAAATTCTGTGTTTTGACATGCCCCTTTTTCACTGCAATAAAGGCTACCTCAAATTTTCTTTTCATTTTTTTATAAGAAGAATGAAAATTGCATTATATATGTGAAAAACAAAGAATTTCATCTTGTATTTTTTTTTATTTGTAAATTTCTTTGTTAATTGAAGAGTTTTAGTATGTAATTGTGTATAAAAACACGACAAATGTTCCATATCTTGACAGAGCCCCCATTTGACTACAATAAAGACAAGGTAACAAAATTTCATTCTAATTTTTCTAAGCATAAAACATACAAATATATTTCCAAGAATTAATTTTTTTTTTATCATTCCGTTTTCGTAATTTTCAACTACATAGGGCCTCGTTAAATAATATTAAAGCAATTTTCTTCAATATGTTTAACTTCTTATCTTCAGATAAAGAGGAAACACGGGGCTGTACATATTGTCGTCTCGTACATTCTAGCATTTTCACAAAAATCCCTGCAAAATACGAGAGTTGATCAAAAAGTTTTATCTAATCGAATTTCAATCCCAATATTTTTTTTTAGTAAACTTGATTCAAGGGGGCTTTAAATTATTGATTTCCGGTCCATACAAATTCTACAAAGTATGTTTAAGGAGTAAGGTAGATGTTTAAGGTAATGTTTCTAATGAGTCTTCTTTTAAAAGTTTTAAAATTTAATTGCTATATTTTAATTGATTATCCTTCAATTTTGAGTATGTTTCAAAGCACAAAATTTTCTTTAAAATAGGAATTTTTCTCGAAAGATGTGTACTTTATACAATTCAACTTTTCTCATACCTGAAGTGTTAAATTTTTCTCGCGAATTAAGAATTATAAACTCAATTGATTGATTATATGATTTTGGTAAGAAGTAACCAAGGATACTAGTACATGGAGTTTTATGAATATATATATTCAATTAAGTCAAAGATTGTCCTAAAGATTCCATCAACAACCATTTTGATGAAGGTAACAAATTTACTTAGTATCAATGTTACTTAATTAAAGTTTTTATTTCAGGAACAAACATGTGAACCCAGGGTTCTCCACAAGGGGTTTTACCATGGCGGCCCGCCATGGTTAAATTTTTGTGCGCCATGGTTAAACGAGCCGCGCCACGGTTAAAATCTGCAGCCGCCATGATTAAATTCTATTGCATTTCAGTCCTGCCACCTATTTTTTAATGACTTGAATAGTTAATTGTGTTTATACTACGCCTGCCCTGCACCTCGCATGCCTCGAAGGAAAGCCGACTGTACTAAACAAACTCGTTAATCAGCGAGCCGACTATGCTGTGAAGCGTGACAATCAATGGAGAGTCAATCAGCTGATCAGATGATTAATATTTTGAGAGTTTATTATCCTGTACACATGTAAATAATATTGGGGAACGTCAACATTTTCACTACATGATTAGATATACAACGGCTTGAGCGTTCGTTTAAAAGATGCATCATTGCATGCATGCTGTGTCAGAAAAAAAATACTTTGTAAAAATTTCATATTCCTTTGTAGTTAATCAATTTACCATGCTCCGTTTTTAAGCTTTAACTTTATTATCTTTTTGATAAAATGTGCATAGGGTCTACGTCTCAATCGCCGTCTTAACATTCTTAGTTTTAATCGCGGGTATAGTCGTAATTTTAGAGTTACTTCCCGTTGTTATGAAACGTCGCGTGGCGCTATTTTTAGCACTGGGCACGTGGAGAAGTAAACAAAACTTGGTGGAAAATGCAATATCTAGAAAAATAAAACGTTTAGAAAAAAAGGGGCACTGCATGGTCCAAATGTTCCTTGGTGTTTTAACTTAAAAAAAATACTACCCATTCATCAGTTTTAATTATAGTGGAACAAAACATTTCAAACAACAGGCTACAATTCTTATGATTATTAGTTTCTGAAAAAATATTGCCATGGTTACTGATTCACTGTATCAACAATTTTTCTTTAAATTCCTTCAGAGGGTTACTATAGTTTTGGGAAAATTTAGTAAATTAGTACATTTGTGAACTAAGATACAGGATAAATCCTTTTCAATTTTTTTTTTACTTTAAAAAGTGATAGTTATTCCATTGTTTTGTGTTGCAGTGGTTAATTTTAAAAAATGTAAAACCAATCATTGATTAATGAAGAGTAGGAAGTCTAACACGCATTTGTGTTTTAGGTCACATTTCGCCTTCGTGCAGCTTCCTCCATGGTTAAATTTTCAAATGTGGAGAACCCTGGAACCAATTAAAAAGTTATTTGGGTCAAAACATTTTTATATGCATGTGAATACTTTTTTCTACATCCGAATTGTTTTCTTAAAATTGTACAAGTTGATCAATTCGAGTTTCTCTTTTTTAATAATCGTTTCATTATAAAACCATAAAAAATATGAAAAAAGGAAATAAAAAGGAAATACATGAAAATTTTTAAAATCATTAAAATTTTTACTTCAAACATTTTATTATTTCCTTGGTCTTAAATTATCTTTTAGCTTGTTAAAAGGTCTGTGTAGCCTAACACGTAGAACTAAACAAACTTAATCTTAACCAAAGATATAAAACACTAACTCATCTAAACATGAACTCACCTGCTCTACAACATAAATAGTATATTCAATTTGCTGACGGTATAAAATAGGATGGATGTTATTCAGAAATATAGAAAGCTGGGCCTCCCTGTTTCGAAATGGAATAATTATAGCCACATTTTGCAAAAGGGTACAGTTTGGCTTGTAGTGTCCCCCATTGCTGAGCCATAAATATTTTTGTGCTACCTCCATATATGATACAGGGGTGATGTTTGGATTAATTCTTCCTACTGAAATAAAAAATGAAATCAAAGTTATATTAATAAATTTTCATTCTCATTATCTAATCTCATTCATGTGTCTACAATGTATAAAATAGACATGTTACATATTAAGATAAGATGATACGTTCCTCGGGTATTTTCTTTGTATGTTTTCGTTATCCATAAAAGATGACTGCATTTAAAGATATGCGAAATTGTGTCAAAATAAACTTTCAAAACAGACATTTTTCTTTTAAGTGCAGAAAGTATCAACATTTATTCTACATTTTTACTTAATTACAATAAATAAAAGTGTGTATTAACGATGAACTAATCTGTTTTTCAAGGCGGGGTCATCACAATTTCTTCAATCTCATTCGATAATGAGGACGCCCACTTTTTACTGACTTTATACATAGTCAGCGCATGTTTGTCGATTGTTATCCTTTTAATATAAGTTGTATATTTGCATTAGTAATGTGTTAAAATGAGATTTATAGACAAACATGCGCTCATAGTTTACACTCGCTCTCTCTGTTATAACCAAGGGCTATGCCACGTTGAATATAATAAGTCACCACGTGATATCTTTCCTCAGGTAATTTTGTGAAACTAAATTCCATCAGTTGACTTACTGGTAGCATGTTTTGTGCTTACTAGGACACTTTGCTTGAACACGTTAAATGCTCAACCATTGATTCAAAATACTCTTTACTTACATGGATGGGTTCAGACGTTTAAAACCTTTGTAAATGATATACTACCATACAGAAAAATAGAAAGATAGAAAATAGTAATCTCGTATCTTTAAATGCATGTCATTGTTATTCATCAAATTTAATTTTAGATCCATCCTTAAGATGTTAACTCCTCCTCTCATAGATACATAATGTTCAATCAAGGGCAGGTAATTGGAAATTATCTGTATTTGGAAAACCGAAAGGACAACAACATGAATTTCCTTATTGTCTATTGTCATTTAGTGTTAAATTAATTTAATTTAAATTGGATGTCAAATTGACAGACACCTGTACTAAATGTACAAAAGTGAAATTAGGTTAAGATTTAAAAGCAACAGTAGCTACCGAAAAAGACCCAAACCACATCGCGAAGAGCAGTCTTTCTTTCTCGAAAACCGCTCACGGTAGCATAGGGGTAGATCATTTGCTTCTTGATCGGGAGGCCCGGGTTCTATTCTCGTTGGAGGAGGCGCGTCAAACCAATGACGTAAACATAGGGATTGACTGTTCCTTCGTCAAGCGCTCGGCACTAGAGATGAAAGTCACGGGTCTTTCGGATATGACCTTAAATTGTGTTACGGTAGGCATTGGCACGATAAAAGACCCTCACTGCTCAATGACCCTGAATGCCGAGTGTAGGTCTAAATTTGAAACCTGTCACCTGCACCCGGGGTTTGACGTCTTCGTATGAGTGAAAAATTCTCGAATGGGACGTTAAACAAAATACCATCGATCAGTCGTTCTCGAAAACTCAAAATGCTATTTTCTTTACATTGGAAATTAAAGATGTTTCAAAGGCCTTATATACCCCTGGTATGAAACACAATCGCCTAATATCTTGCACAAATGCCTGGTAAAATACCTTAACCTTTTTATAGTTTACATGTTTACGATCACAGACTGAAGAAGAGATAAACATTTATATATATTATACTTTCATGTTAATAAGTTGAATCTGATTGGTCGAGAAACATTTGCTAAAAAACACTATTACCCACTGAATAATGAAGTCACGCCCTCCAGCGTAGCAACAGTCAATAGGCTTGACGACGGGTGATATTCCAAAAAAATAGCGACTGCACAGAATTTATGCGCGCACGATTCACTGTTATTGTATTTGTATAAAACATGCAGTATAATTTAATAAATATTGCAAGTGGTTGAGTGTAACATTGAAAATTTTCACCCCTCGAAAACCATTGTCAACCTCGACTGCGCCTTGGTTGACAATGGTTTTCTTTTGGGTGTAAATTTTCAATGTTACACTCAACTACAAGCAATATTTATATACTATATTACAGGCAAACCTATTTTGCAATAACCAGGTTGTATTCTTTAAGCAAAATTATACATCAGATAGTAATGTGGATTGTTGTGCATTACTCGAGAAATGGAAAACGAATGTAAGTCTAGATCTTAAAGACCTACACTTTACAGGCAGAATTTTCGGCAGGATAAAAATCTTGACGATGTCAATTATTGTTGGACCCTATTTAAGAAAATATTTCTAAAAACTTAATTGAACTCACCAAGCAGAGGGGAATACGCTGTGCAGCTGAAGTCCAATATAAACAGAAAAACAAACCAATACGTTGCACATGCCAATAAAACGAGGTACATAAAAATATGTTGTCTAAGACGTCTTAATCTGTTCCACTTAGGGGCTTTGGGCATATTCTGAAAAAAAGAAGAATTTTACACTTTTTAAGAGAAGATTCACTTTCTTTCTTTCTTCTTTCATTCTTTTTTTCTTGTGAAACATATGGAGATAACGAATAGTATTCAAGATCAAAAGTCCATAAAACAATATCAAATAGGAGAAGAGCAAACACGGACCTCTAAATCACCAGAGGTGGGATAGAGTGCCCTGAAGAAGTGAGCATCCCCTGCCGACCGATCACATCCGCTGTGTGCTCCTTGTCATGATCGGGAAATAACGGAAAAATTCCGTCGTCAATTCAGTGTATAAATAATGAACTAACAATTTGTATGAAAAACGTGAGTCAGCATTTGACTTAATGATAAATTGTATTTGCTGACAATGTCTATCTCTTCATTCATTTGTCGACTTGATTCTTCCCCAAATATGAGAAAAAAATATCAGAGTTAAGCACATCTGCTTCATGTGTTAAAATAACCACAGTACGTTTCTGAATAAATTCTACTACACGTGGATACAAAAATAGATATGTCTATGGTGGTACGGATTTAAAAATGAAGCATCCTCTTGATATCAACTTTGGATTACTTGTTTGTACGATCAGAATTATTTGAACAAAGTAATTTGTTTGCATACAATAGGGCGCAATTAACAAACATCCTCTTAATATCAACTTTGGAGTACTCATTTGTACGATCAGAATGTTTTAACAAATAATTTTGGAAATGACAAGGATAGTTTATTTACAAATTCCTTTTTTATTGAACAAGCAGCTGTGTTGCAACCACTACTGAAACTAGAGGTACTGTGAGCGATGAGCTCACTAAATGATACCCCCCGCCTCCCATATGGTTATAACTGGTGAAAAAGTCCATGTTTTCCTGTGGCCGAGAAACCCAAAATATGTGTCGGATCAAAAAGTAAAATAGGAGGTGCACAATGGCAACATGTAATAAAGATTCTGTGAAAGTTTCATCAAATTTCATTCAGTGGTATGAGAGGAGTTGCGGATAAGAGATGGGTACCCCAAAGCGTAACAGACGGACGGACAGACGGACGGACGGACGTACAGACGGACGGACGGACGGACGGAAATACCGATTACTATATACCCCCACTTTTCAAGCGGGGGGTATAATAACGACCACTATTGAAATAATTATATCAATAGTGGTTGAGAGTGCATTTCAATAACACACATAGCTAGTAACCACTATTGAAATACGACTATTATTGAAGTTGCAACCACTATTGAAATAATGTTCACTTTTGAAATAAGATTTCAATATGGATTGAATTATGGTTTTAGTTTTGAAGTATTATCAGCAACTATCAAAATAATTTTTTAAATCGCTTTTGAAATTATAATTTCAATAACTATCTAAATCTTCAGTTAAGGACAGATGATACAAACAAAATATGGATGCCTGGATTGGTATATATATTTTTTGTCTGATTTCATTGAAAATCATGTAAATACTAAATTTCTAGAATATAAAGAAATTTTGCCTCACTAAAACCATCCTTATTAATTACACTTTAATTATTAATCTATATATGTTGCACCCCAAATCCAATTTTTGTGAAATTTTGGATAAAAAATTAAAATTTACGCGGTGAAACTTTTCTTTCTATACCGGTCGTATTTTAATAGTGCTTGAAACCTACAGTAATCATACTGAAAAGCACTCTTCCCCACTATTGAATAATTATTTCAATGGTTCTCGTATTTCAATAGTTGTTGACACCTATGGTTATCATATTGAAATACATTCTCACCCACCACTGAAGTAATTATTTCAGTAGTTAAAATCTACGTATGTTATTGAAATGCACTCTCAACCACTAATGATATATAATCTCAATAGTGGTCGTATTTCAATACACAGGGAAAAGTGGCTCGCATGATTTTCATGCGATTGCCTTTTCGTATGAATTTCGTGCGAAAATCATATAAAAACCATGCGAAAAGTTCCACATGCGAATTTCATGCGAATGTCCTCATACAATATTTATGCGAAATTCATGCGATTTTCTTGTGACTAAAGTTTCGCATGATATTCATGCGAATTCCAAATTATCAGTTTTTCATGTAAAAATTGTGCGAAATTCGCATAAATATCATGCGATATTCATATACAAGAGAAAAGATCAATGAACAAAGAAATTGAACATTTCAATATTTATTTAGGTTTTTCTGCCACATTGAGTGATAAGAATTGCAAGTCTCTGATATCATATTGCTTGAATGTTCCTAGGTAATCCATTGACTTTAATGATAGCTGTGTTTACAAGCAGTTTTTTCAGTACGTCTTTTTCAGTCTTGTGTCCTGACAAGCGTTTCCTACAAAGAAATTTTGATTATTATAAAATACTATTACCCATACTAATATTTCAATTGTTTAGGTCAGAGGGACCAATTCCTAAATTAATAGATGACATAAAATACAATGAATTCAATTATATCATGTGAAAAGCCCATGTTTTGGCAACTTGTATATATATTACTGAGTATGTTAAATGGTATATATATATATATATGTTTAGAGCAAAACAAAAGACAATGTGTTAAGCACATTCATAACTGCATAATAGACTTTAATACATACAGTGTCTTATTGACCTACTCTATATATCCTGATATCAGGCTGCTATTGAACCAAATGAGATAAAATGTTTCATTTTAATTGTGATATTCCTATTGGATGACAATAAACATGTCATTGATGATTTTTTAAAAAATTACATACAACAGTACAATACTGAAAAGCTTGATTTTTTAATCTGGATAGAATTATTAGAATAGTACCTCAACTGTGAATAAATCAAATGCAATAGTTAATTTTTTTTTGCATAGACCTCAAATTAACAGATTAATCCCCTAGAAGATGGAACCTTTTGTTGGACCTATCATCCTATGTCTAAATTATTTTGTAGGATACACTTAGTCTATTGAAGCTGTGGTTACAAGTCTCTACATATGTGTCAGAACAAAACACACAGTCTGTGTATTTGTGTAGAGACTTGTAATGACAGTTAGCTAAAATAAAAATAACTTTAAATTACTTACTCAAAATTAAGTAAACCTTCAAATAGATGTCACTAAGCATAAAGACCATTCGATTCACCTGGCTGCGTTACGTAGAACCTGAAATGAGAACGAATTCCGAATTTACTCTGAAATATTTCGTTGCAAGTTGAATTATCAATAAAAATGTGCTTTATAAACACAAAATATGACAAACAATTAACAAAGCATACATATTTACCATTGTTTTAAAGAATTATATCACAATCATCCAGAAGGAGTCTTGAACAAACCATAGAAGGGAACTCTCGCTGACTTTTTTTTTTTTGTAACAGGAAGTGCAAATGGAACCTGGCTATTCAGTTTCGTATTCATCCTAGAATCGGAAAATACCTTAATTTTTATAATTTTCGTCGTTCAAATTTTTATCTTGAAAATGTATCTCCGCTTCAAAGACGAACGTTGATGACTAAGTGATATAATTTTACTTTATGGAACCAAAGCTAGTTTTTTTTTTTTTTTTTATGGAATGCCGTACGTCACAAATTACGTCATCATGCGGCTTAGAAAGCAGAAAAAAAGAAAGAGCAGAATGTTTTCAACTCCATATTTTCTGTAAGTTTGTAAGATTCTCATCTTTTTTTTATACCAGATAGATGTAATAACTTTATTTGGGAATATCTGTTGACTTAATCATAGGCGCTTATGGTTACAGGATGGTGTGTTTTGTGTACTCTTTTTATATAGGCCTACAGTAAATATGACATTTTTTAAAACGTGCTTATTTCGGCGAATTTTGAGTTTTATTTTAATGAGGGTATTCAGGCACACATAGAAAAACACATTGCACAAAATACACCATCCTGTAACCAAGCGCTTATGGACTTAATAACAGATTCAAATGGATCTAACATTATCTATGGTAACGTTAGGCCTACATGTTGTATGTGTTGAAAATGAAAGATGGGCTTGATACAGGTTCTCTGCTTTTCTTTCAATATTATTGAAAAGGTCTATTGAACGAGGGTAGGCCTAATGTTTTGGTTTGTTTTTAATTCCTGTTGCACCGGGATCTGGTATATAAAATTAAACCTGCAGCAATCAAATAACACACAAAGTGGCGAATCCAAAGGGGGGTGTAGATAGAATGTTTTATCATTAAAATGATAAAATTAATGTCCTACAGACCTGGTGAGAGCTTGTCCCGAGACACAGATTATTCTAACTACGGGGGTTGCAACTCTCCCTTTGGATTTGCAGAAAAAAAGAAGAAGAAAGAATAAGAAGAAAGTTCCAAATTTTTGTTTGTTTGTGTTTTTACCATAGAAAATGTTCAGTAAAAAGCTAATGTTGTAATGTATAAAAAATTTGGTCGTGAATACAAAATGTCCCCCTTACAAAATAGCTAGGATTCTCTGGTTCTGAGATCAATATTTTCCTTTCTTATATTATTCAAAAACTTTTCAGGTAATCCATACAAATACTTTTTTCTAGTTTAATCAATCTCCTCCTTTAAAAACCATGCATATTCCACCCGGTGTCCTATTGAGTTATTTTACTACATGCTCGTGTAAAATGTACATTATAATAACACCCCCCCCCCCTTTGAAAAAACCTTCAACCCCTCAAAAAAAAAATACCCACTATCCTGTCCACAAGTACCTGTGAGCATTCCAAAATATATGCAGATATAAAGAGGCTTACTTACATCTAGATTGCAAGACTGAAAGTCCTAGTCACTTCCCAAAAATTAGTTGAACTGTACATATATACTGGTACAAAAAATTTATTTAAGTTTCGAAAATAATCTATTAAATGTTGTATTCTATACTTACAGGTATAATTTGCTGACCAGTAATAAGCAGATCTATGCATGGCACTCCATTATACCACACTGATAGCTTCTCAAAGATTATAAATATGATACATGTAACATGTGTAAACAGGTAAAAAAAATCTAAGAGAGAAATATTTTTTGCAGAGCCTGAGGTATACATTGTTTGATATTATACTTTCATGTAAATTACTTGAATCTGATTCGTCGAGAAACATTTGATAAAAAACACTACTACCCGCTGAATAATGAAGCCACGCCCTCCTGCGTAGCAACAGTCAACATTGCTTGACGACGGGTGGTATTCCAAAAAATTAGCGACTGCGCGGAATTTAAGCGCGCACGGTTCACTCTAATATGTATTTGTATAAAACATTCAGTATAATATAATAAATATTGCATGTAGTTGAGTGTAACATTGAAAATTTTCACCCCTCGAAAACCATTGTCAACCTCGGCAACGCCTCGGTTGACAATGGTTTTCTTGGGGTGAAATTTTCAATGTTACACTCAACTACATGCAATATTTATATATTATTACATGTATAACAATTTTGTTATTACATGTACACATGTAGCAAAACCTTAACCATTCAGCTTATTTTTGCTTATCTTTGCATTTCTTTAATGTAAATACATGTATATAATCTTCGTTAATTTATAGAATACATGTTTTAAATAAAGTGACAAAGGGATAAAGAACTAAATGTTATTGAACCTACAGACACTATCTGACATTTCTGAGTTTCTCTGTAGGCACAGTTACTTGTCATCACAAGGATCAGAATTCAAGTACCAAGGTAGTCCTAACTCCTAAATCTTCCTGATTGTCAAAAGTACATGTAAGTATTTTATAATATTTTTTGTTAGCTCACCTGAGCGGAAGGCTCAAGTGAGCTTTTCTGATCAAAATTTGTCTATTGCTTTTCTGATCAAAATTTGTCTATTGTCTGTCTGTCGTTGTCATTGTTGTCATTAACTTTTCACCTTTTTGACTTCTCAAGAACCACTGGGCCAAATTCAACCACACTTGGCACAAAGTATCTTTAGGTGAAGGGGATTCAAGTTGTTCAAATGAAAGGCCATATGCCCTATTTAAGGGGAGATAATTTTGAAATAGTGAAAATTTGATGGTATGATTTAAAAATCTTCAGACTTCTTCTCAAGAACCACTGTGCCAGGAAAGATGAAACTTACAGGGAAGCATCCTCAGGTAGTGTAGATTCAATTTTATTCAAATCATGACTCCCAGGAGAAGGGCGGGGCCACAATGGCCAATCAAAGTTTTACATAGAAATATATAGAGAAATTCTTTAAAAATCTTCTTAAGAAACACTGTATTGAGTGTAATGTAGATTCTAAATTGTTCAAATCATGACCCCCGGGGATAGGGCGGGGCCACAATGGGGAAGGAACGTTTTAAATAGAAATATAAAGGAAAAATCTTTAGAAATATTCTTCTCAAGAACCACTGGGCCAGAAAAGCTGAAACTTATGTGGAAGCATCCTGGATACTGTAGATTCTAAATTGTTCAAATCATGACCCCCGAGGGTAGGGCAGGACCACAATGGGAAGTCAAAGTTTTATATAGAAATATATAGGAAAATTCTTTTGAAAATCTTTTTCTCAAGAAACACTGTACCAGGAAAGTTGAAACTTATAGGGAAGCATCCTCAGGTAGTGTAGATTAAAGTTTGTTCAAATCATGATCTCTGAGGCAAGGGTGGGGCAAAAAATACTGATCAAAGTTTTACATTGGAATATATAAGAATTTTTTTAAAAAAAATCTCAATTCTCAAGATCTATATTATCAGGGACAGGAAAGATTAAACTCATATGGAATCATCCTCAGGTAGTGTATAATTAAATTTGTTTAAATCATAACCTCCAAGGATAGGTAAGGATCTCAATGGTGGATCAAATTTTTACATAGGATAATTAAGGGAAAAATCTCAGGAACAGAAAAGCTATGTTCACAGTCATATTGACATGTAAGCATCCTCATGTATTGAAGATATAAATTTGTTCAAATCATGAGTACCCTTTGGGGTAGGAATGGAAATGATGGGGTGTCAAATTTCTTCGTCGACCCACCACCACACCTTTTCAGTAAACTTTTTAATTCTGATCTGATTTGTGTGTTTTCTTAGCTGATATGGTCAGGTGAGCGATGTGACCCCTGGGCCTCTTGTTTAAAATTTTGACAATTATGACTAAGCTGGGAATATTTCATTGAATTTTTCTCACCTAAGCTAGAAGCTTAAGTTAGCCCTTTTTATGCCCTTGTATTAAACAAAGTTTCGGGGTATATAGTTGTTCTTGTGTCCATCTGTCTGTCTCTCTGTCTGTCTGTTTGTCCGCAAAAACTTTAACCTTGCCCATAACTTTTGATTTATTGGAGCCATGACTTTCATATTTCACATGTGTATTCCTTCTGACAAGACCTTTCTTTTGGTACCACAAAATTTGACCTCTGGACCCTGACCTTGGAGTTTGACCCACTTTTACATGAAAATTTTAAACTTTTACTTTGGCCATATCTTTTGAACAGTAGACACCAGGACATTTATGCTTCACAAGTGTATTTTTTTACTGAAAGACCTTTCATTGGATACCAACAACCTTGACCCTTTGATCTTGACCTTGTAGATTTCTGTACCTGTGAAAAACTTGAACTTTGGCCATAACTTTTGAATGGTAAGGGATACAGCTTTAATACTTCATATGTATATGTAATCCTTGTTAGAAGACCCTTCATTGGATACCCAGAACTTTGACCCTTTGACCTTGACCTTTGACTTTGACCTACATTAAAAAAACAAGCCTTGACCATAACTTTCAAAGGGTTAGGGCTAGTGCTTTCATATTTTACATATTTAATTCTTGTAACAAGACCTTTTACTTGATAACAAGAACTTTGACCCTTTGACCTTGACCATGGAGTTTGACCTAATTAAAAATAAAATTAACCTTGGCCATAACTTCTGAAAGGTTAGGGTTAGGGCTTCCATACTCTACATAAGTAATTCTATGTGGCAAGATCTTTCATTGGATACCAAGTAACTTAGCCTTTAGACCTTGACCTTGGAGATTTTTGTACTTATAAAAAAAAATTTTTAATAATGGCCTCATACTATCAAATTTCACAATTGCTTTCCAGTGAGAATATCCTACTTTTGGTACCTATTAATTAAATTTGCATTTAAGAAAAGTTTAATCTTTGCTATGTTGTCATACGGGGGCATCAGTGTTTCACAAACATATCTTGTTTTTGGTCAAAATTTGTCGTAAAATTTTTTATTTTCATGCATTGTTGATCGAAACTTTAAATGCATTTTATAAAAAAAAAGTACAATTGTAAAAATACCAGCTTATTAAAAATTCTTAAGTTTGTGAGATTCTCAATAATATGATACATTGCAGCTAGTGACACAAGAGAAGAATGTGGAGTAAATGCCAATAAAGGCTCGACTGCAGGGGTATACCTGACTTCTCAGGAATTTCTGGTTATCACCATCCGATTCAGAGGAGAAGACCAACTTCAAGGTGACTCTTATGCATTGGTAAGGATTGAGATTTAATTTCATTAGTATGGACACTTGAGGGATGCAAGTGTCCATTTATTGTTATTTGTTTTTAGATCTATTGCTTCTCTTTTCATCAGTTGTTGTGTGTCATCAGTAACAAATTATCCATTACTGACTGAACCATTATCAACCAAATTTTGCATGGTAAAAGTGCTTCTTGATAGAATGCAAACAAACTAAGTACATGTAAAGTACATGTATGGTTATAATGAGAATTAAAGAGTTCCATTTCCAAAATTGTACATTATGTTGCCCCTGGGTACCCAGTAATAGGTTCTGATGTTATAGTAGACATATCAAAAATGCATTAATTCTTTGACAGTCATCTTTTTCTGCTCCTAGGTACTCAGCAAATAAACTTAATGCATACATATTTTATTTTATCCTATGTTTAAGCCTTTATATATGCCTATATGACATCTTAAAGCGAGGACTGAAGTTTCTGAAATGCAAGGCAAACTTAAAGGTCAAGGTCAAAAGGTGAAAATTGTTAGCATCTGAAGGAAGGTTTTGTCCTAAGAAATAAACCTGTGAAATATGAGAATTTTAGAATTAAGTATTAAAAAGTTATGGCCTAGATTATATTTTTTAAAAGTGGGTCAAACTCTTAGGTCAAGACCTAAAGGTAAAAAAAAACTCATTGAAGGGTCTTGTCACAATGATTACAAAATAATGTGAAGTATCAGATTGATAGCACTAACTGTTCAAAATTATAGCCTAGGTTAAAGTTCAGGGATTTTTTTGTAAAAGTGGATCAAACCCTAATATCAAGGTCAAGAGGTCAAATTCTATAGTACCCTATATAGTACATAAAGTTGTTACATGAAATACACCTGTGGAATAGGAAGCCATAGACCCACCTACTCATAAGTAATGTGTTTAAAGGTTAAATAGACAGAAAGATCAGGGCATACAGTACAAAAACAATATAAACCCAACAATCTTTGATAACAGAGGCTAAATTAGCGCATAATTTTTCCATGACGGTTTAAATAATGAAACAGATTCAAACTTATTCCTTTAAAAAGTTGAACTTTGAAGATATAAAATTAATGACTAGTCTTCATAATATTTTTAGATTTATTTCTGTTCTTTGCTTTACAGAGATCTTTCGCTGATGGACACAGATTGTTCAGAAAAAATCCAGCTACCACAGCCACAGATTTCTGGCGTGCGCTCAAAAGGAACATAGATGCAATGGTAGGTAAATTTTGCTTTTAAATTCCTTTGCAACAGATACAAATTGCATCATCAGATCTAGGTCAATGAAACAAAGACAGTTATCTCAAGGTTTAATCGATACCTGACACAAGATTGTTTTTAAGTTTAAAGTCATTTGCAGGAAAATTGTTTTCATTTTTTGTCAATAATTTTATACTTAAGAAACATTATAATTATACTTTTAATTATGATTTATGATGTATGATTTTGAATTAATTATAATTTATAATGTATGATTTTTAATTTTTTTAAAGATCATTTACAATGTAGGCAATATAAATTCAACCTTTTACCAAATTGAACTTAGGGGTGATATGAGATTGCTATATCTACATTTGTTCATATTTTATGTTATCTTGATAAATAGGGAAATATTGACTTTGGAAATGCAGTTGTAAAATTCATGACTGTATTTCATTTACCAGTACCCAGTAGTCATTACAATTATTTTCTCTTGCAGATGAAACAATCTCCAGACAGATGGGTGGCCCTTGAGCAGAGAATGTTAAAAAGAATTGAAGCATGCAATAGAGAAGATTAAGAAACAGAATGTGTCCAGTTGTTTGTTCATCAAAAGAATAACTTGGATAATCATAGTGGTGCTTCCTCAAAATCTGCATGTGTTCAAATTAAGCAGTTTCAAATTAAGATTTAGATAAAGCTCATTAAGTCATTTGCTGGATCAGATTTTGAGATTGTACTTATTGCATTTTTTTGAATATCAGTAACAGTGAAACCTTGATGATTAGTTGTACAAATTCATATACAGATCTAAGTATTAGAATTTCCTAATACTTTTCATCAAATGGATTAAAAGAATTGAAAGTCCAATATACTAGGAAAAATATATACTGAGTACATCACATGGATTTGATATGAATATATTATGATATTCACATGAAATTCGCATGAAATTCATGTGAAAATCTGTAAAGAAAGTAGCAAAAATATTCATATGAATTTCGTTCGAATTTTTATTCGCATGATATTCGTCCGAATTTCATGTCAAAATCGCATGATATTTTCATGCGAATATCATGCGTGGTCCTTTTCGTCTCCTTTTCATGCGAAGAATTCGCACGATATTCGTGCGAATTTCATATGAAGTTCATGCGAGCCACTTTTGCCTGTGTAGTGGTTTTTACCTACATTTGTTATTGAAATGCACTCTCAAACACTATTGAAAAAAATATTTCAATAGTGGTCGGATTTCAATAGTGGTTACTAACTATGTTTGCTATTGAAATGCACTCTCAACCACTATTGATATAATTATTTCAATAGTGGTCCGATTTCAATAGTGGTTACTAACTATGTTTGCTATTGAAATGCACCCTCAACTACTATTGATATAATTATTTCAATAGTGGTCGTATTTCAATAGTGGTTACTAACTATGTTTGCTATTGAAATGCACTCTCAACCACTATTGATAGAATTATTTCAATAGTCGTCGTTATTTCAATAGTAGATGCAACACAGATGTCTATCAAGTCAAAAATATATAAAGTGTAATAGCTGTTTACAACGTCGTGAGAATAATTCGAAATTTTGAACCTTGATGTTAGTAAAATAGTGTAACAAAGGAATCTTAACTTTCTTCCAAACTGAAATCTGTGAACAATTTTTGTACTTATATCTATTGAAGGAGGAAAAATGCAAGGTAAGTTTTTGAAGTGATGAAATACTATATTTTGAAGGTATTTTTCAATATTTGAGTTTAAAAGTTAAACACATCTTATATAAATATGTTACCAAAATTTCATTTGATTTTGACTGATAATTCATATAATTTTGAAATCCAGATTACGTTACCCCATTAAATGATAATGGAAATTCTCAATATTTCTCTTGAGCATCTATTACAATCTTGATTCTCCTCTGCATGGAGTTCATTTATTTACAGCACATTTGTCTTTCTTATAGAGATATTTATTCAATCCATCCTGCAGAGCAGCTCCTAGCTGGGCGAGATGAAATTGGTTATAACGACGCCTGCAAGCCTAAAATACCATCAAGTTACATGTAGACCCAAATACAGATTTCCGATTCGCGAAAGAAAAATTTAACAGATTGGAAAATGTAAATATATTAACGAAAAAGTCTTTGTAATCTCTAATATTTTCCTTGAGGGAGTATGCTGATTAAAACTAGAGGTACTGTGAGCAATGAGTACTGAACAAGTAAAAAAATAATATTATGAAACAAATACTGCATATTATTAAGGAATCGCCTTTATTTTTATGTCATTTTTGTTTTGTATGTTGCTCAATTTGATCACAATATATTGTTTGATATTGATGACATGTTAATAGATAAAAAAAAAAGTCGCTAAGTGGAAGAGAAAACAAATCCTTGCCAAGTTTGCTGAGGGAGATATAAGACAGAAATTGAGAATTATCACTGACAAGACAAACTCTACTTCCTCTACATTGCAAACTGTGCGTCGAGGAAATGGCATAATCGAGGATAAGAGAGAACAAAAGTAACATTGATATTATTTTTAGAGAATAAAGGGACAACATGCACACTTTTTCCTAAGATGAAATAAGGTTTCTTTTGACTTTAAAATTCGTGTATATAATCTCATGTGTAATATTTGGCGCTTTTCCTGAATAAAAGAAACATATGGAGATAACGAACAGTAACTCCATATCTCCATTTTTTTTTTTTTTTTGAAAAGGAGAGCCCATATTGATTTCATGCAACTAATTTTTAAAAAAAATCAAAAATGGCTACGCGACAAAAAAATTGTGTACTCTTAAGGCTGACATTCTGTCAAATTTTGGCATGCTTTATTTAAATAGTAAGGCAATTGTTTATAATGCAGTTTGGAAGTCTGATTATTTTGTTTATCAAATGAAGGTACAAAAAGAGAGGCGATATTGATATATACTGAAAGGAAAAAGAAACGCATAATAGCATTATAGCGAAAAATATTTAACTATGTGGCCGAAAATTATGAAAATTGGTCAGATGTGTAACTTGTTTACTGTGCACTAAAATCGCTGGTCAAAATTACTCAACCATGAAATGTATGGCGTCACGTATGGGAAGTGATAAAAAGCCAAATACACGTGCATGTTGATGATGACATTTTTGTGATCCCATTTTGTAGTGCCAAGCGATGCATTAGAGTTACAAACATCGTTTTCCGATATTTGAAGTCAGTTTTAATTTCTTGCAATCATGGTATGGCTGATAGAAGTTACGTTGGGTGCAGCAATTGAATTTCATAAGTGAATAAAAGGCAACAACATGTTGCTGTGCAGTTTGTTGTTAAATTTTCAACCAAAACAGTTTTTTCGGTTGTCAGAGAGTAACTTAAAAGGTTTCCAACCAACCATGACGGTGACGTTGGCGCGTAACAACGTCACATCAAGAAAGGGGTTTTCATCATGCTACCTCGGTTATTGTCAAGTCATTATCACTGACACCGATATTTTTACAGCAGACAGTCAGACTCATATTTTCACCCTAATACTGACAGAAACTCTCTGCTCTAATTTGGTACGCAAGCTTGGCAACTTTACGTCGATTTTACTCTCACACGCGCACGTACGCGCAGTATGCGTAATATTTTTAGCATGTTCACGCTGAGAAAATGTAGCCAGTGTTTGTCGAGACTTCCTTACAAACATTCAAGTGTACCAATTCTGTAAATTCTATCCTAAATCGAAAATTCGTGGGATTCATTGGGCGGGGGGATTTGTTGGCTTTGGAATAACACAGCTACTCTCAACCATTAAGACTATCGTCGGAAGGCTTGAATGATAATTCTATGAGAAAGATAAATGCTCTGATGAACTCAATGCACAAGAAAATCAAGGCTGTTACCGATGCGCAAGGGAGATGATGAGAATTTTTATTTTAATTTTGGGGGGTATCGATATATCAATTTCAACAACTCAGGAATTATTAGTCAAAGTCAAACAAGATTTCGGTTACTTGTTGTTTAAAGTTGGATTAAATTGTTTGATAACAAGACTGGAAAACATATTGGAAATAAAAGTTTTAATTTTATTCAAAAGTTTATTATGCGTTTCTTTTTCCTTTCAGTATAAATAAAGAATTTGATTAAGCATTAAACAGAAAAAAGTTCATATTGTAAGATAGTTATTCAAATGTAAAGTAAAGCATGGGAATCCTTTGTTTAGATCTTGAATATTATTCGTTATCTCCAAAATTTCATTCTAACGAAATTTAAACGCAATAAGAGTATAAATCATTTGATTCTACTTCTGATTTGCATACGTAATTTCAGGTCACGCATCTGCTTGTTAAGGGAAAGAAAAAAATCATATATAAGATTGCAGTAGAATAGAACCGAGCAGTCAGATAGAAATATGACTTTTTATTCCATAAAGCTAAATTAAAATTATGTCTTTTAATATGTATTTATTTTAATAATAAGTTATTCCGTAGCATTGTAACTAAAGGAAATTTTAGTCGAACTGTTAATGCCATTTACAGATATATTTTAGTCCGATCTATTTTAATTTACCGGACCCTATATATAAATCTTATAGAATTTTTATTGTTACTGCAGATCATACAGTCTAAACTTCAGTGTCGTGAGCTTATAATAAGCCTTTTAATGATTATTTATTTGTTTCCGCTCAGGTAAATGTTAACATTTTTGTTTCTTATTTGTTCTTAATTCTTAATTCTCACCATAATAAAAAAACAAACCCTTTAGTCATTTAGCTGATTTGCTCTCCCACTAATTCAGAATTCGAAAACCTGTATTATTACCCCCCCTCTACTATTACTATTACTTCTACTATTGAGTGACCCCCCCCCCCCCCACCCCACACACACACACACATACACATCTCAAAAAAAATTGAGAAGAGCAAACAATAATGAAGCTCAAGCGCAATAGAAAAAAGCAATAGAGGTGGAATCAGTTTCCTTGAAGGTGTTAACATTCTTATAAGATCTAGGTATCTAAGTTATAAAATCTGCCATTTTCTCTTTGTCATCTTCAGCCAAACGACAAAATACGGATTTAAAGATAGTAGTTTTGCAATTTTTAGGAAAATAGTTTTTAAATTTGTTTTATCAATAAATCAAGTATATCAGTCCCCCGCATACTATAGTGAACGTTAGAATGCTAAAGTTGGCATTTGCTCTAAAGTCGCGAAGCTAGGATTTGATCCTTACATTGCGGGTTCTAATCTGGAACGAAAAGATCATTCACTGCTCAAAGTCTGAATGTTTCAACTACAGGTCTAAATTTAAACCTTCCATCAACAAAGGCTGCGACTCAAAATGAGAAAAAAAATCAAAGGATCATTATCAAACACATGAGATCTTGAAATTAAGCCCAAAGACTTTTTAAACAATACAACTCGGGAGCAGAGCAAATACATTCCTCCAAAACACCAGAGGTCGGATCAGGTACCATGAAGGAGTGAGCATCCCCTGCCAACAGAACACACTCACCATGTGTTCCCTGTAAAGATTTGGAAAATAAAAAAAAAATTAGTATGAAAAGCGTCAGTCAGCATGTTTTGACAATAATGAAATATTGTATTTTTGACAAAGTCATTGTATCGATCCTTAAAAAAATTGCTAAATGATGACTTCAAACGTCCCTGACGCTACCCCTGTTTTATCAAATTGTTTATCATTATCATTGCGTCGTTTTAGAAATTGTTCATATGTAGAGCATACTTTTGCTTATATAATTAACTGAAAGGCATCATCCTTTTATGCAGGTGTTAAGGGTATATTACTACATAAGTAAGGGAAGTTTTAAACTGAAAATTTTACGTCATCACGTGTTTCATTTAAGGAATGACTCTAATTCTTGGCCAAATAATTTGGCCAAGAATTAGAGTCATTCCTTATAATTTAATTTTAAAATAATTAAACAACTTTGGATGTAAAATTGTGTTGCTTTTTACGAGTTCAAATTTACAAATACGCAATAATACAACCGTAGTAACGGAAGTGATGTGAAGCGAGGGGAGGTAATAACTGAAACATAGATCTAGCGGTCATTATGTGTGTTTACATGAGGTAAGATCGAGTTAGTGTTTGAAGTTAAAGATACAGTTATTAAAACTTGAATTTTCGATGGATTCCGAGGACTGGAAATGAGGGGATTGCATGTATAAGATGATTAAGCTGGTCGTCAAGGGGGTGTGTCCCCATACCAAACCAAATTATACAAAATGTTTTGTGTTCCTTTTTGGAAATTAACCAATGAGAGGCGAGAATATAAACAAAATTGAATTATTTATCTTTCTTGTTAGGTTTCATTAATGTCTTTTTCTAGTGAAATATTCAAATAAGAAACAGAATGTCACACTCCTTGGTATCTTCTATTTTAAGCAAATTAAGATATATCGAAGCGTTATATGAATGGAAGTAAATATCTGAAAATGATAATACACTGTACGTTGTCAATATCTCGAAATGTTAACTAAGAAACGGCTGGAAACATATACTCACATCTCACTATCTATAATGAAGATTAACACAGCTCAGTGAAAGTTAAGAATATGTTAGGAGCTGTGACCTAACAAATAGAGCATCGCTTGTAGATCAATATATTCTATAAGCCAATTTTTCAAATGCAAAGCCTTTCCATTGAATTAATTAATATCATTTAAGTCTACATTCTGAATGACAGTTATTACAATTTCACACCTCAGTAATATTTTTTTTATTATGCATTGAATAGACTGTTCACTGAATTATTCTTTATTGGTATGATAAAATAGTTTTAGTATATCACTGATGAGAGAGTCACTAGAAAAAGGATCATTTTTAGGAAATAGAAATCTTGCTGACTCCCTCAATGATATATGTATATACATATACTGTATACTTTTATTTTTAACAGAAGAAAATGTGTTTCTGTGAAGTATTTATCCCCTCTCTCTCTTTCTTTACGTTTATATAGATCTCTTATTTTAAGTTTAGGACATAGATGATAACAACTACTAAATATTAACACTAGAATTGAGTCTTTACGTGTAAAAGAGGTGATACAGCAAAGCTGAAAAAATGAAACCCACCCAGAGCAAAACAATCGAAAGGTTATTAAACAATGAACTGGGGCGATACTTAGCACCTACAATTTTATGAGGAACATTTAACAGAAAAAAAAATGAAGCCGTAGAATGCAAACAAACATTGTTTCATAGATATTAAGGGGAGACAGGACACATGTCACATGACTAAAAAGACAGATCACGTCATAACCGATGATGATATACATGTTAAACTTTGTTAAAATCAACAGTTCTTGTGTAATTTTATTCTAAATTCTAAAATTGTTTTCTAAACATTTAATTTTAGAAATTATTACTCAGTATTAATAAAATTTTTAAAGATCTTGCCATTTAGATATTGTGAAGTCGCCCAATCCACACATTTGTTTCTCTTTACCCTGCAGTCTGACGTCAGTGACGTCATAGACGTAGTTTTCGAATTCTCAATGCAGAGAGATCAAGTACACACCCCCGTCATGATCAGTATTATTTCATAAGAAACAGGTCACAGTCAATGTATCGTGATAAATTTCTGAAGCAGATTTTTTAAAATTAATATTTTTTCGTGTTTAGTAGCAGAGATTCTCTCTATTAAGACGTCGCGCATAGTATTGGGGTTTGAAATTGCGTAACTTGTAACACTGTAAACGACGGGCGTTGGTATTTTTGGTCATTTTATCGTTTTGGCTACATGGATTTTTCTGCCAATTTGTACGATGCTTCTATAAAGTCTGGTGATAATGTCACACAATATTCATTAATAATTTTCCAATTTACTGGCCGATTTCTACTGTTCGTAAAATTGAAAGGGTTCCGTAATTTGCCATGTTCTTGTCAAGTAACGAGAAAAGATAAAATGTTTGGTAAAGATTTTTTTAATATATAACAGGTTCTTTTCGTAAACTAAGTTGCTAAATGAAATGTGCAAATAAAAAAAGTAGTGAAATGTTCCTTTAGAAAAATTAAGCAAGTAGTAGGACAGATTAATAGAGCGATCTTGATGTCTAGTCGGTTTTGTTACTAGGACACAAATATGCGCTGATGGTATTTAACCGGGTGTATAGCACCAATATTAGCTGTATTCTCTATTTACTGGGAAAACTTGTAACAAATAAAATCTTATTTTTAAAATGTGCAAATAATTAAAATTTTGTATTTAAAGGAACACTAAAAAGTAAGACATTTTTAGGAAAACGTGAGCAAGAATTGGATGTCTAGTCTCATTTGTTACGCCTTTAAGTTTTGACGTTTTTACGCTTAAACGACGCATGCAATAACGTCAGAAAAGTATATTTTGACGTTACAAAATCAGCCTCAATTCTGTGCACGACGTCTTAGATAATTTTGAATGTTTATATTATCGTGTGACGTCACAATTGATTTCCCGCACTTAGAAAATACAAACGTGAAGCGTTTTTATCATGCTTACGTCTAATTCAATGATGTCATGTGCGATATTGAGGTAAGCTTCACCCTGTGATATTTATGCAGTAAATATTTATTCACAGAATTTTTTCCAAATGAGGTTTTTGTCATTGAAGTTGCCTTGAAAAATGCAGAAATTATCCCACCCAAATACTATACAAAATTAAAACAATTGCTTTCAGATAATTTAAACACAATGAATATTATGAAATATTTGAGTATATAGTGTTATCTAGCATATCTATCGTTTGTGCGTAAAAATTCGCATTATGGACTCCATTATGGGCCCGTAAACATAAGTATCTAAACTCCATACAAACTCTAAACAGGGCGGTATTTGTGGGGCGATATCTTTTAAATAAGTCAAGAAATCCCATGACAGGACCGTTTTATAATGTTAAGTACATATTAAATTAGTAATATAAAAAATACAAAAAAAATTCATTGACAGGAATTTTTTCAGTTAAAGGTCCTGTTCCGCCTTAATAGTTTTATACGATTTCCTTTTTATACATCCCTTATCAAGGAAAAAACAAAGAAGCTCGGAAAAAAAGGTCTCGAACGCTTAGAGACGCAAAATGAATAGAATTCCCTAGCAATTTTAGAAGATAGTTTAAATTTTAACAAAAAACTATTGTTCTGTCATTCTTTGAAATGTTCCACACCAATAGTTACGTAACTATTTTCAAATCAGATGTGGATCGGATAACGTTATAATCGATATTTTACAACACCATTATGGTGGCAAAGAGACCTTTAAAGGCACAAATAAAACCTCATCGCACCTTTCAATTGACTGTAACACATAGCACACATATAATATTGAATTATAAAAACAGCATTATTTATAAATGAATTTAGATTTGAATTTAGCGAGGATATCATGATTTTCGATTAAAATTATAATTTTGCAAGTTTTATGATTGAAAGGTTTTCAGGCTTTTATCTAAAAAGTATACTATAGTTAACTTGATTACATGTAGTTAATAAGTATACTTTAGATAACTATATATGGTTTATTCTTATAGTAATGTTTTTACTATGAAATCAAAGATTTGACCATAGAAATTCTTTTTTTCCAGATTGGATCTTAGATTTTATACAATTGAACTATTTTGTTATCTTCTTCATTGTAAACTTTTTAACTGCTTTCTTATACCGATATAAAAGTTGAAAAAAAAATAATAATAAGGATATCTGGGAACTAGCTTTCAGAGCGAGGATTAGCTCATTTGACTTACTCACAGGGATTAGTCCATTAAAATATTATTCTATACAAAAGTAAAATCTAGAAGATAATGGATTAAAATGGCACTTCAGAATTTTTGTTAAAAGACTAAATAATTGATTTTTGCATCAACTGATATGTTTTGAAAAATTCATAAAATAAATTTCAATTTTTATAATTCAATAATATAACCATGAAAAGTAAAACCGACAAGTTTCAGGTTAAAAATCTTTTTAGATGACAAAATAAAGTGCATGTTTAAAAATGTTCGACTTAAAAGAAAAATATCCACTTGGGCTTTTAAAATAAGGAAATGTTTACAGTTATTTGTACTTCTGTGTCAATGCTTTTTTCTTACACGATTGTCAACAAAACTTTCGAATGAAGAGTGTGTTGTTGTTTCAATTTTCCACAAGCACAATTTGGATAATCTATAAAATGTTTTGCAAGTAATCGGGAATAAAGTGTACTACATTTAAAGGATATTTGAAGTATTTCGCATATAATATAACATTTCCGACTTTTTATCAATGGTATTCATCGGAAACGTTTGAGAAAACTACACGTCGCCGTCCAGAAAATACCAACTTTTTATTACTCGCCTACAAAGTTCATCATAGAGTTTTGAAAAAGAAATTCAACTCCTTAAATACAGACATATATGCTATAAACGGTTATAATCATTTTAACATTTAAGTCCATTTAAACCAAAATGATGTTGATATAATTTCATAAAATGATATCAAAAGAAATGTATGTCTGCTCGCTCGTTTGTTCGCAAAAGCAAAAAAAAAAAAAAAAAAAAAAAAAAAAAAAAAAAAAAAAAAAAAAAAAAAAAAAAAAAAAAAAAACCCGGGCATTACGTTTGAGTGGGTGGGATAAATGTTTTCGTTTGTCATAGGTATATTCTTTGTGACAATACCTTTCTTCTAGTACCATCAAACTGGACGTCTTGACCTTGACTTTAAGAGAGTTTGACCAAATTTTGCAGGAAAAATAACCAAAATTTAACCTTTGGTATAACTTTTGAACAGTTTTTGCTAGAGCTTTCATACTTCACAGGTGTATTTATTGTGAAAATGTATATTTGAATAATTTTAACCTTTTGAACTTGACCTAAGAGTTAAACCCACTTTTAAAAAAAACTTTAACCTTGGTCAAAAGTTGTGAACAGTAAGTATTACGCCTTTCATTTTTCACAGGTGTACTTTTAAACTTAACTTTTAAACACTATGTGCTAGAGATTTTTTTTATTACAATTGTATATTTTTTTTTACATCAAAGTCTTCCTCTGAGTATCACAAGTTTTTACCCTTTGACCGATTGGTCTTAGCCTAAGAGTTAGATTTGCATTGGAGAAACTTTGACATAAGCTGCCATACGGGGGCATCAGTATTTCACAAACACATTTTGCTACATTAATATTCTTGATGAAAGCAACAAAAGGCAAATAAAGATGAGAGAACAAATTCTGATATACAGAATACTATTCTAATTCTTACGGTCGATAATGTAAAGCATAAAAAACATTTAGATAATAAAACTATAAAAAGACATTGAATTCTTCCAAACTGTTTAAAAATAATAATTTGATGGATCTTTAAACATGAATTAATAAATAAAATTAATAAACCCACCACAAAGTCCACACAAATTTCAATATTTATTCAAATTAAAATCGCAGTAATACATATACATGTACTCTAGCATATAGCAGAGATTTTTAAAAATTAAATGAATACATTTTAATAATTAAATGATTACATTGTAATTTTAATTGTGAAATGACCTGACCTCTAGAGGGAATTGATCTTGGAAAGAAATGATCTTGGAAAGAAATGATCTGGTCGGAAATGACATAAGTGTAACGGGCACTTTTGGGAAATTATCCGGATTCTTCCGAAACAAGGACAAGATCATTTAACTAATGCATGGGCAATAGTCCATTCACAACGATTTCTAGGGAATTATTAACATTTAACGATCAAAGAGTTGCCAAGATCCGCTTTGGGAAAAATTTGGCCTTGAGAATTTCAGATCAGTTTTTTCACATGGACTCTTGGTGACCACGTACGTATCTATTAATCATGACGTAATTTTCCCTCTAGTCAATGCATCATGACGTCATAAAATGCGTCATTTCCTCATATCCTGTAAATTCCTTTAAAAATGGCCTAAATATGAAGTATTTTTTTTTCAATATTTCATATGGAGCACAACCTCTGATCCAAAATAAGCTAATACATAGTGAAAGATCTGTTTCTCGAAATCAAAAACATGTTTTATTTTTTGGATCGTGGGTTGTGCTCATATTTTAATTCTTTGCTGAAGGTAGTCAAATACGCATGTTCTCAACAAATTTCAAGAACATTGCAATTTCTCAATGCCTACTTTCCAATATCTCGATTCTCAAAAAGAAATTTTATTATAGGAAATTAAAGCATCAAGTTTTTACTTCATTTTGATATATGAAGTGGGAAAGAAGGTGATAGTTATTTAATTGATATAAGTACAGGGCCATATTATGCATAAAGTGAACCTAGATCTTTTTTCTATAAGGAAACATGAGAAGAGGAATTATAGTTGTATTTTATTTCACCATATAATTTTACAAAATAAGGATATAAGTAACAGAAAACAGGAAATCATTAGAGGTCCCTGGCTGATTTGATCTAGAAGGAAGTTTAAAACTTAACAAAAGACTAGCGTTTTGTCAGATTTTGACAAGTTCTAGATCAAAAGATATTTATTTTTATATCAGCTATGGTATCGGATAACGTTATTTGCCGATGTTTATTTTACAACATTGAGATCTCAAAATAAAAAAGTCTCATGAAAATTTCCAAAAGTTTATTTAAGTGTGACACATACAAATATATATATAAAATTATGAATGGCAAAATCTAGCATTATTTACAATTGATTTTTTTTAAACGATTAAACAGTTTCCTGTAAATAAAGCATTTTTTTTCTGAACTTAACTTACAATATTATTAATATGGAAAGTCAAAGAGAAAAAGACATTTTAAATCTTTTTTTTTTAATTAAATTCACAAAAAAGGCTTATGTCAAATATTTCTATAACTAGCTATTATAGTCCCCAGATTAGGTTTCCTGTTTGTCTATTGAAAAATTCCTTACATGTCAGACCAACAATATAATATATTTAGTGTCTAGCTTAGGTAAAGAAGAATTTCCCTTCTTTTTACTTATGTGTTTTTGAATTGTTAGAACTTCTTCATGCATTTGAAAACAAGCTTGGTTGACATTTTTGAAGATTAAGTGTTTTCGAATTGTTAGTTAAATCATTCGGGTAGTAGACCATTTCTGAGAAATATAGGATGTTTTAGTATTTATTCGGCTCCGAAATATGAAAGTGTTTTCAAAACCCAAACTCGGCATGCGCATATGCTTATTTAAATATTTTTTGAATAAACCAGTTATTTAATCAAGATGTGCAACTCTGCTTTTACCCGTTTTTATTTTCATATTTTGATTTTCAGTACTCGTTTTATACTATAAAAAATAGATGCATCTCCTATTAAGAATTAAATATATGTTATATTAAAAAGAACGTACTCGACATTAACTGTGGGCGCTATTGGTTAAGAAAAATAAGACCCTAAATAGGTAATGTTGAGGTCTTTACTAAAAAAAAAATAAATTAGAAATAAGTGATTTTCAGAATGAGCCTCCTTTAATTATTGCATACTCATCATACTCATCCATGGCGTATCATTTTGTATTTGACATAAAATTTTAAGGCTTGAGAAAGTCAATAAAAACATTGAAATAAGCAGAGAATTGTTCGTACGTGTATTTTGATTAAGGTGGCAGGGGATAGTTTCGTACTAAAGACCCGGTCAAATTTCTTAAAAAATACGATATTCCGTTTGATGTGATATTTTATGTAGAAAAATGAATAGAATAATTATGGGATACATTTGCAGTAAAGCAGAGTGCTTGCTGAATAAAATTATATGCAACATGTAGGTATTACTACATGTAAGACACTTAGCATATACAGAGATGTAAATGCGAAACTAATACACGAGGTCAGTTGCAGAGGAAATTCAGTTGAAAAGCCGTAGGCCTCAGAAGAAGATGTATATCTCAGAGGGAAGGTGAATAATCCCATATCAATTGGTGAATTTTTTAGGGCATATATTGATTTACAGAATACTAGGTGTTTTGTCCTGCTCGGTCGGACCTTGAGGTGGGCTGTATGGGTGCGACTTAGGCCAAAATCTCGGAAAAAAAAAACAAAAATCTGGGTAGTTTCAGTGTGCATTTTTGGTACATGTGCACTCTGAAAGGCAGATAACGTTATTTGTTGACATAATTTGTGAGTCATGGGCATATGTAGTGTAATTAATTAGCCCCTGGAAAACTGTTACTATGTAAATGTTTTTATGGCTTGCATATATATGTGTACCCCTCAGCACAGGTATAGCATTAAAAAAGAAACCAATCCCCTGCCACCTAAAGATATGGCACCTCATCACACCCCTGATGTTTTGGAGGTCTGTGTTTGCTATGCTCCTATTTTGTGTTGTTAAATGGATTTTTGAGCTCGAATATAATGTTTGTTATCTTAATATATATTTCATTGTTGATATGAATCATTCTCCGAAAGAGTTAAAATTTCAAGTGCTTGAAAAAAAATCACACCGGGATAATTACAGCATGCTTAAAATAAGGTACACCACTAGTAGGAATAAACCTGGAAGAATTGAAGCATTAAGGAATGTTTCATATCTGATCAACTCTCTTTTGGAATATACTGATATGCCATAAGAATGAAAATAATGCACACACTAATAAGCCCGGCAATTTTAAGAGGAGATATTGAAAAGAATTATCATACAGGCTGACGAGGAATTTTGTGAGAGAAACCAAATAAAAATCCGGAACATAACACATGTTTGATAAAAACCATTCATAGTATTCTAGTACTAAGAAGAATATGTTTTATTTAAGAATCGTGTCGAAGATGCCTATAAAAATGTGAAAAAGGAATACATAACCACAGCAATTAAAAAAAAAGAAAGAAAACGTTATTTTGATAACAGATGTGTCCAGATAAGAGATGAAATCGCTTGAAACAGTCTTCTAAAATTCAAGACATAAAGCATAGGAACGAAAGATAAGAGAACATCCCAGAAGTACAAAAGCCTAACGTAGTAATGAGAACATACATCATATAATCAACTCTTTCATCATGTCCAGATAACCAAAAAGAAGGAGCGTCAAATATTATATGTAGACACCGTGATGAAGTCAAACGATATTCAGCTACCAAACGACGTCCTTTGCTAAACACATAACAAAGATGAAATCAAAAGAAAACCATTCTGCATGTTACTGAGAAAAATTAAATAATATGAGAACCAGTCTTTATGATGCAGGATAAAAAAGAATTGTGGTCCCCCGCTTTCGGTGTCTTTGTGGGTGAGATGTTATTTTTATGACATATTGTGTGTAATACGAACATCCTATCATATGTCATTTATTTAGAAAGTAACACTGAAGTTGATTTTTTTGAAGGATGAAAACCCTAATCCTGACCGTTAAAAAGTTATGGCCAAAGTAAAAAGTTTTTTAAAAGTAGGTCAACTCCAAGGTCAAGATCAAAGGGTCAAAGTTGTTGATATCCAATGAAAAGTTTTCTCACAAGGATTACATATGTGAAGAACGAAAGCCCTAGCCCTTACTGTTCAAAATTTATGGTCAAGGTTAAAGTTTTTTCATAGGTACATAAATCTTTAAGGTCAAGGTCAAAAGGTCAAAGTTGTAGATATCCAATGAAAGGACTTGCCACAAAGAATACATATGTAAAATATAAAAAGTCATAGTATCTACCGTTCAAAAGTTGTGACCAAAGTTAAAGTATTTTTAAAAAGTAGTTAAAACTCCAAGGTCAAGGTCAAAGGGTAAACGTTATTGGTATTCAATGAAAGGTCTTCTCAAAAGGATCAAATATGTGAAGTACAAAAGCCCTAGTCCTCACCGTTCAAAAGTTATGGTCAAGGTTAACGTTTTTTCATAAGTACATAAATCTCCAAGGTCAAGGTCAAAAGGTCAAGGCTGTTGGTATCCAATGAAATGTCTTGCTACAAGGAATACATATGTGAAATATAAAAGTCCTAGTATCTACTGTTTAAAAGTTGTAACCAAGGTTAAAGTTTTTAAAATGTAATTAAAACTCCAAGGTCAAGGTCAAAGGGCAAAAGTTATTGGTATCCAATGAAAGGTCTTCTCACAAGGATTGCATATGTGAAGTACGAAAGCCTTCGTCCTCACCATTCAAAAGTTATGGTCAAGGTTAAAGTTTTTTCATAAGTACGTAAATCTCCAAAATCAAGGTCAATAGGTCAAGGTTGTTGTTATCCAATGAAATGTTTTGCCACAAACAATACATATGTGAAATATGAAAGTCCTAGTACCTACTATTCAAAAGTTATGGCCAAAGTAAAAGTTTGGAATTTTTGTGTAAAAGTGGGTCAAACTCCAAGGTCAAGGTCAAAAGGTCAAATTTGATGGTACCCAAAGAAAGGTCTTGTCACAAGGAATACACATGTGAAATATGAAAGTCATAGCTCCACTAAATCAAAAGTTATGGGCAAGGTTAAAGTTTTTTTGACGGACAGACTGACGGACAGACGGACAGACAGACAGACGAATGAGATTAAATGTCCCCTCGCTTTCGCGAAAGCGGGGGACAATAATGGCGGTCCTCAGAACTGGTTTGTGAACAAGCAGTCAGAGGAAAAGCGAACTATACAAAAAGGAATCTAAACCCAAAAATATAAAACTATTGAAAATCCTAGGCTAAGCAAGAAGACTTAAAAAATTCTATTAATTTTAAGTAACCAAGCCAAGCAGCGTCATATATACGAGGGTTGTCCCGTAAAATCGTGGACAAGTTGTCTAGTGTGAAAAATAAACATCCCTGCGTTCTGAAATTTTCACTATTATTTAGTACATATTTTAGTAATATACACAGCAAATTTCAGATGAACATATGCATAAATAAACAAATTATGAGATTTTATGCCATATATTGTATCACCTTACGGCGCATGGATTATTACGTCAAAGTGTAAACAGCGTCACGTTTTATCTTTGCTGAAAATGAAGTTGGATGAGTCCGACTTAAATTTAGGAATTTCATTGATACACATTCTTTAGTCTCCATAAACAGTCGAAGAACCAATTGGCACCCTCATGCGATCTTCTAAAGATTTATTAGTAAGTTACGGACAATATTCTCACCATCTTTCAACTAATAGAAAATCTCATATCGGCGGTCTACTGTGACAGCGTCTTTTGCTATTACATTAGGAGTTTGTCCGTATGTTTTGTACTCCCCAGGGACTCGATCAAAAAAAACTTCGCTAAGAAAACTCCTATTTCATTTGTATACATAGATGGTGATATCTTTATAATCTTTTTTCTTCTATGGTCATTTCAATTCTCTAAAGGTGTCATTACAACATCGAAATAAAACTGAACTGTTCTCCGGTGCGCCGTAACGTCATAAAACGTCGCCATTTTTCGTGTGTTGTGTTTACCACTTTCCCATTTCGAATTCTCGAGAAACTGCCAAAAATTAAGCAAATGCCTTAAAATGTTTACAAAGACTACAAAATTGATTGTGGAATTGAATTAGGATAATTTTAATCCAAATTTTATGTATTTAAAACTTTTTTTTGAATTCAAACTTGTGCATTCTTTAATAAAACCTTGGTTTTTTTGACCGTGCGCCGTAGGACAATACCTCGTGCACATTCAGGCATAATAAAATCTTTATTTTTGCCTATATTTTATCAAAAAATTAACATGCACTTTTAAAAATATGATAAATAAACATTTACTGAAATTTTCAGCTTAGTGCGCCCATTACTTTTCGAGAAAAACTCTTTGTCCACGATTTTACGGGAAAACCCTCGTAGAGTGTAGACACTTTGATAAATTCAAAAGAGAGCCATTTAGCATGTTACTGGGAAAAATAAGATATGAGAACGGCCAATTGTGGTCTTCAAAATCGACTGTCAACTAACAATCAGAGAACGAATAAAATTTTCTAATAGAAATCTAAACCCATAACTCTAAAACTTTAAAAGAGTATGAGGATGAGCAAGCAGAATTTATTAGGATAATATTTCCATTAATTTTGGAAAATCTCTTCAGAAAAGGATCTAAATGACACTGAAATAGATTTATTTAAGCGTAATTTAGATCTCGATTTACGTTTACAAGCAGGAAGATACGATCACTGACATGGACCAGCTTTGTTTAAAATTACATAAGATTCCAGCTCTGGATTTTCCAGGGTTTCTGTTTTATATCCTATTCACAGGTTTATTTTGTATGTGGATTTTTATTCAATTCAAGAAACACCATTTAAGCATCATGAGATTGTTTGTCAGAAAGGCAGTAGCTTAAAAAAATGTTTTCAGCCAGAATCATAAACTGGTTTTAAAGCGTATATTAAAATAAAATAACTGACGGAGATCGTCAAGCATACATTTTTCGAAGTACAGAAAATAATTTGAAAATATTAAAACAGAAGTAACTATATGAAAAGTAAGGTATTGTTTACTAAACATTTTTGTACTAACGGGTTATTTTTTTCTAATAATTAAAAGTAAAAAAATCAACATGTTAGCATTATGAGGATATAGTGAAATTCTTACACATTTTTAGTGTTTCAAAAGCAGTATGAATTTCAAGACAGATTGACTAGTTGCTGTTGTTTTTATTTCTCATGCTCTTTGTTCCCGATTTCTGTGTCAAACCTAAGACGTTAGAGATGGTAGTCATTGTTCTAGGCTAAACAACAGACAATAGAAGTGAAAACTTAAGAACGTTAATGTCGATGGAGGTTGATGATTCCAAAGGTCCTAAGTGCTGAACGTAGGTTTAAATTTGAAACTTTTTACTGGTTGTATTTATGTTGTAGTTTATGATCAAGGGGGGAATCGCTAGATAATATCAATTATAAATAAATATTCATAAAAAAGGCAAAATGCCTTGAAATTTTTATTTTATTGTCCGAGTCTTTTTGCAATACAGTTGTAATATTTTTCTATTTTTACTGCAGAACTCTGTTATTTAATCCCATTAAGTTAGCGTTTGGCCATTTTCTTAATTAAGAACATTGGATTGTAAAATATTTATGTCATCGAAATTGACAAGATAGTTTGTTCAGAGTTGATTATTCCTAAATCGCATTTTTTTTCAACCAAAATTTCTCTTATATATCGAAGCATCTTTCTTCAGAAGAAAACTATGATAATATGAAACCCAATAGGAAAAATAAAATTTTTTTGTTGAAACGGGTGAATGTCTGTCGATTTCTAGTGAAGCAAGAAACAAAAACGCAGTTGCAGTTATTAGATGGTTTGATTCAATAAAAACTATGGTAAAATATCAAATACGAAATTTGAAATAGAACAAGACAGGGTGCTAATTGTTGGCGCTTTCAAAAATCTTTAGTTCCATTCCTATTAATGCAAGTGTTAGAGAAAAAATTTATTGAAAATAGTTTTTGTAAATTACGTAAAATACAATAATTCACTTTTTTTAATACATGATTGATGATAACTCGGAAAAATATCGAATTGTCAGAATAATTCCACTTTTACTTTCTCAAATTCAAAGGTAAATGTTTGAATTTTTTCTAAACTAATTCTTTTTTGAATTAATACAATAATCTTTGCAACTTGACTTTTGCAGACATGAAAACCATGCAAAAAGATGATTTTTATTGTTTCTATCATTCGGTAGAAACCGTTAACATAAAGTCTATTTAATTTAACCATTAAAAATGCTTATAAAAAACAAAATACCAAAATTTAAAAAAAAAAAATCTTACCCTTGTCGAGAGCTGCTTACCGAAAATGAAATAAATTTAGCTCTATCGCATAATATGAGAAGGTAAACAAATATCGTTGAAAAAACGAGCGCGCTGAGCGTCCTTGGCAAAAATCCAACTTTTAAATGCATCAACAAAGGATTGAGACTTCTCCAGAAAGAACCTTTTATTTTCGAGTTCTAGGCAAAAGGTGAGATAACCGCCATAAGGAAATCTTTCAAATGCAAATAATTAGGGACCAGGCAAAATTTATCACAATGATTGGACTTGCACAAACAGGCATGGGGCAATGCTTTTTTTTAATCGAAGAGAGCCACAGGACAAAAAATAATTTTTAGCATACTTCCCATAGGGCAAACACTTTTTTAAAGTGCATTACAGTGCTTAAACAAGCAAATTCAAAGAATTGTAGTCCCCCGATTTCGGTGTTTGTGTGGATGAGATGTCATATTTTTATGACGTATTCTGTCAAGTACGAAGGTCCTTTAATATGTCATTTAGAAATTTTCACTGAAGTTGATTTTTTTTTAAAAGAAATAAGGTCAATCGTGAAGGTGAAGGGTCATAAATCATAGAATGTCCGTAAAAAATCTTGGCACGGGTAATGCACATGTCAACTAGTGCTAATTGTAACGGGGACCGTTACAGATGTTCCCCAAACGCTCCCTAAATCCCTTTTTTATGCCTAATTCCTGTAAGACATTTTACAAAATATGATCAGTATCGAAGGATTTCACTGAGTAAAACACAAAACTGCATCGTTATCTGATGCTCCGTGACGTTCTAAAACGTCATCGTTTTTGTCGGTTTCAATGAGGACTACCTATCTTCTCAAGTTTATTTCTTTTCAGCAAAGCAAAATATTACGCCATAAAATGGAATACGAATGGATGTAACAATTCTCAATTTAAATTTCTAGACTGATTTTCGTTTTCGCTCCATTATACAGTGAATATGAATACAGACACTTTTTTTAATGTATTCCTTGTAACTTACTAAAGTTTGAACTGCTCCGCGATTCAAATTTGGCATTTTTAAAATCGGGATAAGTTTTGAATAAATCGTGATATTTCAAACTGATTAATACAAATCATTTCAATTTATTGTTTTAATAATTTCTACCAAATTTGAATAACATATGACATTGTCAGTGTTTTCAAATCATTTCCCGCTTAACTTTATTAGATCCGCAACAGTAAAGTGCACACCACGTTTAATGGCGTTCTTAACTCTATTGACAACACTTTGAACTATAACCTGTTCTTTGCAGACCATCCATCGTCCGATTCAAACTCGCTACCATTTTAAAATTGTATTTTCCATACCATACAATTACACTGCATATTTTTCATACATTTCCATGTTAATACATTTTTTAAAAAGTTTATAACAGAAGTTTTCCGAATACAAAGCAAAACTTTATTGTTACTCGCTGCTCCTTGACAACCTCTAACGTCATGGGTTTTGCATTTTTTAAATCAAGTCCACGTGGACTTAGAAACTGACATCTTTTAAACGGAGCATTATATTGCATTACCTGACTAGAATCCTAAGTAATACAGCAGACGTAATTTATACATGTAAGTTTTATTTCTTTTCAGCTCCATTAATCAGAGGTATAGCTATAAATACTTTATACCCCGGTTGAGTGAAAATAAGTAAATTACTCAATTTTGATGTTGCTCCATGATCCAATTCAAGTAGAGTGTATAGACATTGTGATGAAAGCAAAAGAGACCCATGCTGCGTGTTAATGAGGAAAAATACGAGGGTTCATCCAAAAGTAATGTCAAAACTTGGATAAAATTGATAAAAGTCGACTTAAGTCAACGATATTACAAATGATAAAATCTGTATTTATTTCAAATTAGACCTGAAAATTTCAATTCAATATAATATAGACTTTTCGAAACGGATTAAATACAGCGTGCGATTATGGTAGTCGCCTCACCTAAATGAGTCATTAACTTTCTACAGGCAGCCTACTTTAACTTACTTTGTTCAAACGTCCGCAAGTCTCCAAACCACCCCCATTTTGCAAAAACAATGCAGAAAAAATTACAATGTCATTATATATTGTCGTTTATTATGAAACTTGATATACTTTGTAATGGATACTATACTGTATTTTACATTCGCTTAATGCAGCCCGAAGGACCGGGCTGCTCTATACATATAAGTTAAATGTTGGTGTATGGGTATTGAGGTTGGAGATGTTAATCAGAATGAAAAATTTTCTTAACATTAAAAGGATTGTTAATCAGAATGCTCTTTCCCTTTATTAATTAAGAAATACAGATATATATTTACTTCCATAAAGTGAATTTGTAACAAGAAATTTAACTAAACTACCTACGTGAACCGTTTCTTAGCCGCCATTTTTATTTACGATACGCTTCGAACGGAATCGCGTGCCCGATTTTCATATTACGCCTCGACGGAGACGTAATACGGAAACGGAGACCTAATACGGAAAATTTCAGGGCGTCATGTGATCAGCCTTTATCCAATCAGTAATCAACAAATTTGTCTGAAGCGGGATAAATAAAGTTGCTCATCATTTACTATCGTAAAAACGACATGTCCTTATTTTTTTAAACATCGAATTTTACTTATCGCATAAAAACGTTCTCTACGCAGTTCGATTCGTGTTTTTACCGGCCGCCAGGAGGCGGTCGGTTATATGATATGAAAGTTTTAAGTCGCCGTGCGTTTCTGCGGAGTTAGAACAATTTGAATAAAAAATATTTAACATTCATGTAATAGAATATTAAGACAGATTTTTTAAATGTTAAACAAAAACGCACAATAATCATAAAATTAAAATTTTATAAATAATGGGTTAAATGTTTCATCCAATCCTGATTGACAAACTCCGACGTAACTGAAGTGCGGAGAAATAAGCACACATGTTGGGCATAGTCTAAAGCAAGGGCCGCGTTATATACATGTATAAACAAATTTACTTTCTCTACTTCAACAGGATCTGTTGTATATATAATTTAAAATGACGTGTAAATATAAATATACAATGTACTTTTAATACTGAAAGTTTTCAAAAATATGACTTAATCTAGTTTATTATCAGACAGAATATTAGGAGATTTTTCTCCAACAGACAAGGACAAAGCGCGTTTTACAATATGCCAAGCCTTTTCCCGCCACATCTCACACCAAAACAAGATAGAGAAAAAATGTAGTGGCGGATCTAGAGGGAATATGGGGATTTCAACATCCTCTGAGCGAGCGAGGAGCCCCACATAGTTGTTACGTTTTATTTAAAGTTAAACTATCTCTAATTAGATAAGTTTAAACGTTAGTTTTGATGGTTAAATGTTAAAACTACTTAAACATCAAACTTCCGCCAGAGTTCGTTTGTACAAATGAATTTGAGTGCGGGGACGCAGAGGACTATGAGTAAGTTGCTTAAATACATTGTACATGTAGAAATGTACAGGTATTATGTACTGAAGAAAACCCTGGAATGTCGCATTCAAATGATTAATGTCATAGGGATATATATTAACAGATAAATATAAGAATTTAGTTTCTAATTGTATTATGAAAGAATTAATAATTGGTTTGCGGCCGATTTTTGACGCTTGCGCCAATATGTTTCTTGTATATTCTTTAAATGAACTATATTTTTGAAAAAAAAAAAAAAAAAAGGGTGATGCATCAGTTTACTTTCAATTTTTATTTTATGCAGCCAAAATTTATTTGAGGAATTGATAAAGTTTAAAAAGGGTATCTTTTTTTTTTTGTTCGACTGTCAAAATATTATCGAATATAATCTCCATCATTTAGACGCATGCCTTTTTCACACATACACCGAAGCGGTTTGAAGATGAAGTCTCGCGTACATTGTAAACTTTATATATTACCCGGGCGCAATCGATGGTTACATCAATGTTTTCTTGTTTCATTTCTGTGAAGGATAAAAACAACGAATGTGCACATTTTACTGAGAATTTTTTTCCCTTTGTGAGGGGGGATGGGGGGGGGGTTGGTGGTAAAATCATTTTAATTTATAGAAAATTAAAGAAACTTTTGATTTAATGCACCATATCAACTATGCGGACATCATCTTGTATATGGTGTATTGATAGGGAAATTTGTAAGAAATTTAGTGCACCTGTGTTGGAGTTAATTTGCAAAATTTATTAATTTATAAATATAGTTAATTCTGTGTCAGACTTTGTAAGAAATTGTTGTTACACATCTTGTTCTTGACACAATCTTCATTGGTCAAACGTAAATATGTTTAATCTACGACTACAATAGATGCAATTTCTAAAAGACATCATCAATTCATTATCCGATAAGTGGCCACATTCTTGCTTATCAAATCTATGCATTCAAGTTTCAAATTTACTGAAACAAATTAATAATAAAAAATTAAGGTTCTAAGCTATGTAATCATGACAATCATATGAAAGAACAGGGGCCGTTGGAAGCAAACAATACTCACATACAGCAGAAACAGCTGATCATAGAAGACATACGTGAAACATAACGAACAGTTTGTCATAGAACTTGGTTGTTAGATTACCATTAACATCTTTTTCAAGTAAAATATCCAATTATGAAACATATGTGTCAGACTCTGTGGTATCTTTTATCTCAAGCTCACCAGGATACATCCTATTGACATAAGAATTGGAAATTGTCATTGTTAATTGACAATACCTAGTCGATATATCTAAATGTCGAGTTGAAGGCCACAAAAAGTGTTTTCTTCTTTTCAAGCAAAACACAGATTCTGAAAAAATTCTGCTTCATATGAATACAAAAATAGGTCTGCTAATAACGGAGCGCAATTAATACCCATTGAAATTCCAATAGATTGCTGGAAGACATGTTCTCCAAAAATATATATTGTCATCAGAAACTGAAGCATCTTTTTTATGTTAACTTCCAAGTACTTGTGTGTAAAACCAGAATGTTTTTTATCAAAATAATTTTGCAAATGACCAATCACAAGGTAAGTAAATTTACGAGTTTCTTTTTATTGAAAAAGCAGCTGTCAATGATTAGAAAAAACCTGCTCTTTAATATATGATGGGGAATTGTTGTGTATGAAATTGAAAAGTCAAAAGTTTTTAAGTTGTTCATTTTGGTGAAATCTTGTGATATCAAATTGTCCAAAAAATCCTTGGAATTTTTAAGCATCCACATCTGATTTAAACCACTTTTTGAAAATATTGTTGCAATGTACTCTTGAAGTTTCTCCTTCAGTACTATCAATATCTTAGTAAGGAGTAAATAAAGAGGCTTGATTGAACATTTTCTGGAACCAGCTATGTATCTTTGTTTGTAAAGATTCTAATGAACTTTTGGAATCTAATATATATTAATGGTAGTACAAATTCATCTTGATTCTTTAGGATATCAAAAATATTCAAAACTAAAGAATTTCCTCCTTAGAAAGGAAACTATGTGTTTAAGTCGAATTAGCACATGCAGAATTAAATCCATCTAAGATTTCTTCTACAATACAATTTATATAATGAAGACGAAACGAAAACAAACGAAGACAATGTTGTTACTTGCTTTGTCAGCAGGGACCAGTATGTACTGGTCAGATGTTCTATCTTAGTCCTTTTTCACCTCTGGTTTATTGAATACAGAAGGAGAGATGGTTTTTATATTGCTCCTCTATCTTTTTTTTTTAAATACGTAATTTTAACATAGATTTGATACATTTAATCCATTCTGACAAAGTATCCACATTTTTTTTTATATTTGGTCCATCATCTGGAGTAATCATCAATGGAATCCATAATATTTATGAAATTCCGACGTCAGTTGACAGATCGGGGTCCTTTTAAAATAAGTGATCTAAGGTCCTCATTATAAACTATATTTACGTCACCTGTAATATTAACGTGTTCAACAGGACCATGGTTATAGGGTGAAGAAGAACATGAACACAATAGAGGATTATGTTTCAGATATTCAATAACTAGGTCATGTAAAGTTTTCTTGTAATTAAAATGTTTGAAAGCAATAGTCGATGTATATTTGTAAAAAATACATGGGTATTGTCTTTGGGTTGAAATATGGTGGAATACAAGAATTGACCTTTTTGTGATGAAGAATATCTCATACTAGGCGCGCGAATTCCTTTATTGGCATATTGTTATAGGAAAAAACTGATTGTTTTAGCTGCATTTTCTTCAGTAAAACGTTCACGTTTAAAAGCCTTTGATTTGCAATATCCATAATCACAGATCCGAGCCTATATCCCGATCAGAAATGGGTTCTCCTTTACCTTTTGAAGAAAACTATTTAAAAGTTTCAAAGGGAGTGAGTAAAGTTTGGTGCGAATATGATGTAGACCTTACTGTTGATTTATATAAGGTAGCAATGAATCAAAAGAGAGACATTGTGTATTAAAAGTTTAAATATGTAGACGATTACAACCCTATTTATTATCACATCCATATCAAGATCTACAAATCTCTGGATGAATAGCATCCATCTTGATTATTTGGTGTAACAATCCATTTGTATATATCATTATATATTCTTGTATATTTTGTGGGATTATTTAGTCGCTGACAAATATTGCACATATTACTGCGCCAGTTCTCTATTGGATACTGGGATTCATAATGTTTCTTCCAGTGTAAGAATTCTTCTTGCATATTTTTGTTTTTCTCCACCTCTTTAAGGTATTTTGATAACTGTTGTACAGAGGAAAAGTCTTGTGTGTCTATGTATGATTTTGGAGGTTTAAAAATAGAATAGTTTGCACTTCCTCTCATGATTGGGATAACGTCATGTTGAGTCACGTGATGAAGGCCTTTTTCTGTGATGTAATCACGACACAATGCGTTTTCAAATGACAAGTAAAATATATACTTTTTATCAAGAATGTCGAAACATTTACTGTGTTGTAAGCCCCAACTTTCCCTGATGGCATCTATTCTTGCTTTCGGGCAATTTGGAGCTTTCAAATGGCCACAATGACCGTATATATCAATTGCCGTGGTTTTATTTAGTATATTAACAAAGGTTTCTCGTTTAGAAGAGGTATTGCAATGAGATACAAACCAAGCGATACCACGTTTAGTAGCATTCGAGTCTTTCTTTCTTCCTCTATCGTTATTTCTCTTAACACTATAATACCCATCAATAAATGGAAGGTCTGCATCCCTTCTGTAGCTTATTGTCCAGTTCACTTTCTGATTATACTTTTTTAAACTCCTCTGCGTTACAAATTTGGAACCTATTTCTTTTATCAAGTAATCGGTCGATTCATATTGAGCAAATATCCAAACTTGGTGAGTCTTTTTAACAGGTAATTCACCTCCTCCCAACAAGTCGATCACATATATTACAGCATCACTTTTATCATATGATTTAATATCGGTCGTAATTTGACAAGAATATGGGCAATTATCCCAAAGTCTTCCTTTTGTGAACTTGTTCAGTATTTGTATTTCCCAGTGCTTGGGATTATAAAGAAGCACTGTTTTGGTTTGGTCAGTGGAATTATTTGCAAATTTTGATACCCCGAGGATTTTTGGAAATACATGTATGTCCTTATTGTTATAGATAAAAGAGTTCGTCCAGTTATGCTTTTGATAAAAGACGATAAGTAAAACCACAATAAGAATGATTCCTCCGAATAAGCATTGATAACACTTTAATGAAAATCCTCCGATGGTTTTTTTCTTTTTTCTGAGATTTTTCATCTGAAAAATAAATTATATACAGAGAATATAACCTAAATTTGACGATGCTTTGACTTCGTTAAATTTTAGAAAAAAAGATATCGCTAAATAGTATTCAGTATTTATTAATACACTTATACTTTGTTCGACATTAAGAGCATTAATGGAAACAAACAACTACATTAATGGAAATCTGTTGAATGAAGTTTAAAATTTTATCGTTTGAACAAACGTAGTTTTACAGTAATTGAATCAAGACTGAGGCAAATGGGTATGTTCTGAACATTTTTACTTGGTCATATACTTAAAGGTTTACAGTAGTTGAAACAAACCTGAGACAAATTGGCATTGCTCTGGACATTTTTACTAGGCCATTTACTTAAAGGTTACAGTACTTAAGGAAAACCTTAGACAAATGGGCTTTCTCTGATCATTTTTTCTTGGTCATTTACTTATACATTTACAGTAACTGAAACAAGATTATGCTAATGGATCTGCTCTAAAGAATTTTACTCGGTCATATACTTAAAGATTAACAGTGATTGAAGCAAGACTGGGAGAAATGGATCTGCTCTAAACATTTTACCTGGTGATTTACTGAAAGATATACAGTAATTGACGAAGACTTGGACAAACGAATCTGCTCTAAACAATTTTACCTGGCCATATACATGTACTTAGAAATTTACAGTAATTGAAGCAAGACTGAGACAAATGGATCGTCTCTTAACATTTTTACTCGGTCATTTACTTAGAAATTTACTGCAATAGTAGCATAACTGATTTAAATAGGTTTATCTGGTCACAAACTTGAGGAATCTCTTCATTCAAAGCATGTCTAATAGTATGAATTTTCCAATGCTGTTTTATTATTTCCACTTATGATTTTTTTTTAAATAAAAAATCATACGCCGGGGGCAAGTCGCTGTGGTGTAGGGATCATCAAAGTTTACTGCAACAAAATACGTAATAATTCGTAACATATCGATCTCTTTTACACTGTACACTGAGGAAAGATCACACACGTGTATAGCTAGCTTTTAATGATTAATAATACGGAGAGGTTCATTTGTACAATTTAAAAGCAGGAAATTATTAAACTATGATAAATAGTACACATTCGTGTTCCCGAATCAATACATAAGCAGCTCTGGTGTATTTACCTGCATTATGAAGAAAAGAACACAATTACTGACCTTTTTAGATGTTTTTGCTCCGGTTTGCTTTGTATTTTTTCCATTGATCGGGACATGTGCTAATTACCTAAGCAATCCACCCAAGTGATATTTTTTGGATAATCGAACAAGATGATATTTAAAAAATATTAAGCCACACAGCTGTCATACGTTTTTTTGCAAGTTGTAATACTTGTATATATGATTACATGATATATGAAGTTTCTAGATCAGATACTTACCGTGATTTGTAGAGCATAACTTCACCGTAGGTAGATGAAAATATTTGATTTCAAGTTATGTTCTTGATGAATGATTTGTCACGCAATTTTTTAAAAATAGACATATGGTAAAATTCAAAATACATCTTTAATGAAGTGGTGAGATCTAAAACTTCTCTATGAGCGATGATATGTTGAAAGTCCATATTAATGTATTATGAATAAACAAAAAAGAAAGAATCGTGCTTTCCTAATTTGATTTGACTTTGATTACTATTTTATTGCTTTCCGCATCATTAATGAAGGAATAAACTTCACCTTGAAGGGAATAGTACTTTGAAAAGAAAAATGGAAGTTTGTTCACCATGTAACTGAATCAACATTTGCACCTCAAGGTAAATGCAGAAAAAACATTGCTCATTAGTACTTCACATCAAAAGCTTGCCAGAAAGCAGTTATTGCATATAAAACAATAGTCGTACAGGAATGTCTTTATGGAATCAACTGTGATCAACCGAAGCTAATCACAAAAATTCAAGGGACAGGTTGAAATTAAGTTATGAGACATTTTTTAAAAGATCTTTAGGGCTAAAAACAATAAAACATTGATGGAATATTTAAAATTATTTTGAGTGTAACATCCTTCTTTGGTAAACTTTCATGTTATACTAAGTATATATTTTCTTGGCTTACTTACGTTTTTCCATGGTTCTCTGTTTCTTAGAGCTACATTTCAAATACATTGAATATGTTTAAAATAATTAAATTATGAATAAAAACCAGAAACATGAGAAAATCACACATTTCTCATGGTTCTTCTCCATTATTGCAATAAAACAATGCTTATCTACTCATTAAGTCTTTATTAAGGAAATGAGAGAATCTTGCTGTTTTTTGAATCGGGGAATACACGAGTTACGGATGGAATTAAATGACTTCAAAACCAGACCCCTTATGTTAAATACAGCAGTATATCTATAGGAGACGAGGCTTCAAAATACCAAATGTCCTAATAAGTGTAGTCAGGCGACGTTGTTAAATTATTTTTTTGCAAAAAAAAACAAAATTTGCCAAACTTTTCTCAAAATTTTGCAAATTGTAAATCTTTAATTTCATAATCTGTCAACTGTTCTTTCACAATTTGTTAGTTGTAACTATCCATGCGTAATTTTACAAGTGTAAAATATAAATGCAAGTTTTGTCGATGCTCTCGTGTAATTCGTAAACTTACGATTTGTCAACATGTGAAATGTAAATTGTACTTTTGTGATTTGTAAATCATGCAAGGTTGTATAATGCTAATATCCATTAAGACTAAAGGGGGTGCTATAAGTGTGGCAGGTTAATTCGTTGCTTAACATTTTAATAACTTCCCCAATGCCTCCAGCAATGCACCAGGCATGAGGATCATTGATTCGGCTTGTCCAGGATAGAAGAAGAGTGGAGAAAGTTCGTTGCTGTCCTACACACCATATGATGTAAAGGACGACGATGGTACCAGGCAAAAATTTTGAGAAAGGCTGATGAAATACTATGAATCAATTTCATGTCTGTCTTTAAGACTGTTTGTAAATAATAGTATGCCCTCCATTTATCTTATGCTTGACAAATGTATGTATTGTAAAGAATGCGTGAAAACCAGTTCCCATTTGGTCCTGCAGCTTTGTTACTTTTTACTTCCTTAAAACACTACAAGACATTGTTTGATGAATATTGTCATTTATTAATGACGAAAATAACAACTAATTACAAATAAACCACCTTAACTACTAGGGAGATCCCAGACAAACGTACAGAGACCTATTGAGCACCTAATATCACAATGGAAGCGGGATCTCCCCAAAGTCTAAGCAAGACATGATTATCATCGCTGAATGAACATTTAGAAGATGGGAGATCACCAGGTAACATATACTGTAGATCACTAAATTTTCGCGACACCTTATTTTCGCGAGATAGTCATTGACTAGTGTTAGATTTTTTGTACCTGTCACATCATTTTTTGTGCAATGTCTTTTTATGACTTTTTATATGCTATTATGTATTGTGAAGTTCTTATGATTTGTACTCCTTAATAAATGACCAATTTTATTCTTTATATGGTAGTTGATTCTTCTTCTTATACGGAAGTTGGGCAGGCAGGCATAAATATATTTGTTGATCAATTTGCAATTAGAAAATGCATTGCTGATATTCCAATTCGCTTTTTCTGCAAAAATATAGGAGATTTGACAATTTTCTCTATATAATATGATTAACTTTGATCTTTAACTTAAGTTTAAAGAAATACTGTGGATAAATTAACATAATTTTGTGGGTTCAGAGATACTTTTATGAGTATTTTTGATTACTTAACTGCTAATTTTATAAACCTGAGGATCGGACTACCTTAAGAGACCGCTTGAAGACATAATATTTGTGCATATAACAAAACTCAGTCGGTTAAGGATCTTGCTTTACCTTTGTGGCAATATGACTTGCCACCTTTAAAGAACCCTCTTTCGTCCTAATATGCAGCCTTGCATTATTTAAAAATCAGAAAGTACATTTCATAAGTTGACAAATCGCAAGTCTACAAATTACACGTGATGATTGACATAACTTGCATTTACATTTTTATACTTTTCAAGTTATGTTGGATGATTTACAATTAACAAATTAAATGTGAAAGGACAATTAAAAAATTATGAAATTAAGATTTACAATTTACAAATTCAGGTATTACATGTGTACATTTTAAGAATTACAGAGTCGGAATTATGAACCCCTTGATTTTCAATTCTTTTCATTGTTTGTGGATTCATAACTTTTGTTAGACTACGACAAGTCAATTTTAATATAATCGATAAAAAAAATTACAAGGATTTGGAGAAAAAACAAGATATGTTTATGGAACATTGATGCCCGCGTATGGCATGATAGCAAAGATGTACTTTTTTTAATGCCAATCTGATATATTGGTACCAAATGTAGGGTATTTTCACTAAAAATACAATTGTGAAATATGAAGTAGGCTAAGATTATTTTTTTCCATAAGTACGGAAATCTTCAAGGTCATTGGTATCCAATAAAAGGTATTGCAGCCCTAGCCCTCATCGTTCAGAAGTTATGGCCAAGATTAAAAATTAAAACATAAAGTTAAACTTTGAGGTCAATGTCAACAATCTTGCTATCAAATGAAAAGTCTTGTCACAATGATTAAATATGTAAAGTATGAAAGCAATAGCCCTTATCCTTTATAAGTAATGGTCAAGGTTTGCTTTTTAAAAGTAGGTCAAACTCCAAGGTCAAGGTCAAAGGGTCAAAGTTGGAATCTAATGAAGGGCTTAAACAATGATTCAAAAAGATATTAAAACAATTGTTGTTATATATGCTGACAATGATTTCAATATCAAACCACACTGCAAGCTTTATAGAAGTGTCATAACTATTAAAACAAATAAAAGAACGAATTACACATTTTGTTTTCTGACACAATAAACTAATTTATTGAATTTTAAATATGAAAATTTGGTTTATGTTTTCTTTTTTGGATAAATTTCAATTAATACACGGGCCCTTTTTTCACCAAAGTGACCTTTCTGTATTCATTGAATTGTCACTGTGGTTAAAGCCTGTGTTCTGTTTTCAAATGCACTTTCAATCACCATTAAATTAATTCTTTCAACAGTGAACCTTACTTCAATAATAGTGGTTACTGCATGTGTTTTGTATTGATTGGTTGTATTTCCAAAAGTGGTTGCAATCAGTGTTTGGTTTTAAAATGAACTCTCAACGACTATTAAAATATTATTTCAAAAGTGGTCGTATTTATAGTTAGTTCCAATCTATGTTTGTTATTAAAATGTATTCTCAACCACTATTGAAATAACTATTTCAATTGTAGTTGTTATTTCAATATTTCAAAAGTGGTTTCAACACATGTGGTCATTTGCATCAGGAAATACAGCTGGAAAGCAACAAGAAGTAGAAGAGGCTATGTACCACAGAGGGGAAGGATCGATTGATTGATTGTATACTGTTTAACGTCCCTCTCCAGAATATTTCACTGATATGGAGACGTCACCATTGCCGGTGAAGGGTTGCAAATTTAGGCCTATGCTCAGCACTTACGGTCTTTGAGCAGGAAGGGATCTTTATCGTGCCACACCTGCTGTGACACGGGGCCTCGGTTTATACGGTCTCATCCGAAGGACCCCCCCCCCCATTTAGTCGCCTTTTACGACAAGCAAGGGGGTATTGAAGACCTATTCTAACCCGGATCCCCACGGGACTAGGGGAGAAGGAAAATGACCCATAGGTGAATTTTCATCGCATTGATTTATAGAATAAAAGGTGTTTAATTTCCTGGCTCGGGACTGGGGTGGGATTTATTTGGTCTAGGTGTTGGAAAAACAAATCAAAATGTTAACAAAAGAGATTTGATTTCATTTTCGCTACTGAGTATTCATGTTGAAATGATCTACGGAGTCCCAAGGTACATTTTCGATACATATGCATGTTTTTTATTCATATAAGTAATGAACTTTCGGTAAATGAAGTGTAATTAATAGGCCCTTAGAAAAACTGTCCCTTTTTGTATATTAAACTGACCGCATGAATATATGTACCCCTCGCCACAATTTGGCATGAAGAAAAACTATGCACTGCAAGATAAGAGATTATTCTCTGGCACCGGGAACATTTCCGAGGTTACTTGTGGTAATTTGATTTTGCTGGTTTTGGTGTACCATAGTTTCCTTCTCATCGTATAGTCATTAAAGCTGTAAGACTTACTTTTTTATTTAGCCCACAAGTAAATGAGTTCTAAGCTAGCTGTAAAAGTGGGAAGGTGTGATCTGTATAAGTAATCATGAATGACAACTTGTATGGTGTGAGAAAAATGACTGCATTATGCCTAAAATTTTTTGAGTAATTTTCATCTTTACTAGATGAAATATATGAATATAACAAACAGTAAGCAAGCTCAAAAAAGTCCATTAAACATTACAAGATAGGGGAGGATCAGACAGGGACCTCCAAAACATCAGAGTCGGGGTGCCGTGGATGTATGAGCATCCCTTGCTGGCCGGTCATGCCTTGTAGTGATCGAATATAGCAATTATGGACCTCAAAATACAGCAAAAAACATCAGATGTGGAATGGAAGATGATGTAAGTCATAGAGTAGTGATCCTTTCCTGCCGGCCGATAACACCCGCTGGATGCTCCTTGGAAGATCAAGAAAAAACAGAAATTCCGTTGACAAGGTGTTAAGGGCCTAACAATTATTTTGAAAAAGGTCAGTAACCATTTAAGTCATATTCACTCTAAAAAAAGTTTTACTTGTTGTTTTTAAAGTAAGATATTAGATTAAGAAAAACTAGTAATTAGTAGTAATCCATTTAGTCAGAATAGCAAGTAAATGACTATCATGGTTAGTAATTGTAAACATAACTAGTAATAAGGATGAATTCATTTACTTATAAAATGATTTACTAAGTATCAATACTTAATAGGAATTATATTACTTAGTAAATGAACCACTTATTTTTAGTAAATTATTATTACTTAATTTAGAGATAATATGCTTTCTATTTACTAGATTTTTTTGAATTATTACTAAGTAAATGTAATTCTGAAATTAATTAAAATCTAGAATGTTATTACTTAAGAAAATACTAAGTAAATGAAATACTTATCATATTTACTTAAATCGACATCATTTACTTGAAAAACTGCAATGTATCGGCCCTCTGATAGAGGAGATACATGTAACTATGAAAGTATAAAATGTAAGACTTATCACAGTTTTCTTGATCACAGTTTCCTAATTGAGCTTTCTGAGTATCTACATAGAGTGGTAACAATACTTTGTATTTCTTTTGCCAATTTCTTTGCTATTGTTTTATAATATATAACGATAAAACATTTAATTCCAACATCAAAAGCCTTGTAAATTGAATAATCTGTATCTTTTTAAGAACCATTTTAAAAATGGTTTAAAGTTTCAAGTACATAATACAGCATTTTAATTAGCATGACTTTTTTTTTTACATGAAGGAATATTTAGAAGAAAGATAACTCCTCCTCAAAGACAATTGATATGGAAGCCAAAACTATATATTACATTTCAAGAATTCAATCCTGATAGTGATTAGACTACCATTTTTAAGTAATTATTTGTATTGCAACTGCTCTGAATTCTCCTTGATTCAGTAAATAAATTATTGTTTTAAGTAAATCAATTAAATACAATGTAAACAAGATGTGTTTGTGAAACACTGATGCCCCCCGTTCAAACCAACATAGCAAAGGTTAAGCTTTTCTTATTTGCAAATTCAATATATTGGTATTTCTTGATATTTCAAGGGTCAAGGTCAAATGGTCAATGTTATTGGTATCTAATGAAAGGTCCTGCCACAAAAAATACATATCTGAAATATAAAAGCACTAACCCCAACCCTTCAAAAAGTTATGGTCAAGGTAACCAATTTTGAAATGTAGATCAAACTCCAAGGTCAAGGACAAAGGGTCAGATTTGGCGGTACCCAAAGAAAAGTCTTGTCACAAGGATGAGATATGTAAAGTATGAATGCACTAACCCTAACCCTTTTAAGGTATGCTTTTTAAAAGTGGGTCAAACACTAAGGTTAATGTCAAAGGGACAAGGTCTTGGTATCCAAAGAATGGTCTTCTCACAGGAATTACATATATGTAAGTATGAAAGCCCTATCCCTTATCATTCAAAAGTAATGGCCAAGGTTAAAGTTTTTTCACAAGGATTGAAATCTCCAAGGTCAAGGTCAAATAGTCATGGTTGCTGGTATCCAATGAAAGGTCTTTCAACAAAGAATAAATATGTGAAGTATTAATGTCCTGATATTTACTGTTAAAAAGATATGGCTAAAGAAAAAGTTTGGAATTTGTAAAAGTGGGTCAAACTCCAAGGTCAAGGTGAAAAGGTCAAATTTGGCGATACTCAAAGAAAGGTCTTGTCAAAAGGAATGGACATGTGAAATATGCAAGTCATAGCTCCGCTAAATCATAAGTTATGGGCAAGGTTAAAGTTTTTGCGGACCAACAGACACAGAGACAGACAGACGGACACGACAAAAACTATGTACCCCCGAAACTTCGTTTACGGGGGCAAAAAAATATTAGTTATATTATAGTTAATAGTGATAAAATGTAAGTAAAGACCAAGTAATGTCATTACTTATATACACAAATTTAAGTAAATATAAATTATTAAGAAAAACATTTTAGTGTGTAAGTAAAACAATTCTTTAAAATACAAAATTCAAGTAAAACATTTTAATTAAGTAATTGACATATATTTCAGTAATTGATTTAAAATTTTAAGTAAATGCTTAGTAATTATCTATTACTTATCTTTGTTATTTCAAGTAAAAAATGACTACTAAGTAAAACTTTTTTAAGAGTGTTCTCTTTAATTGGAAAATAAGAAACGGGAAAAGATTGGAATTAGTTTCTCCTATTACAGTGTAAATTGTTTAAAGATTCAAACGAGTTGCCAAAATGAATTGAGATACTTCTGTAGAGGATATTCAAAAGTAAAGTAAAATGTAGAATATAACAGCAACATAACAGCAACATAAGTGACCGAAGAAGTCTTCTAACGTGTGAACCTTAAAACAAGCGTTACTGTGTTCAGTTACAATGTGATGGGGCCTGGGGCAAAGACGGATAGCTCTTTAGTAATGTCTGATAACATTTCTATTTAAATGCAAGGATTGAAGAAAAAATGTTTATAATTTTAGAATTTAATAGCTTAGAGTAAAAATGCATAATTGAATTTCTTTTAAATATTCATGTTTAAGAAAGATCTCAAATTGGTAACTTTATTTGTTTTGTTTGTATTTAAAATAAAAAATAAATCCGAACAACCTTTGTAAAAATAAGAAAAGTTTGTTGTTTTTTTTAAATGAATAGTACAGTGTACTACTGAATGACTAAGCAGTTTTTTTTTTTAAATAAGTTTCTTTAGACTGTTTTCCATTCTCTAATTTAAGCAACACATACGTTTGCACTCTGTTATGACATTTTTAATAAATCTAAAAAAAAAATTTCACAATTTGATGTACTTTGGTAAGCATTTATCAAAATACATATATGTTTATACACATTGATTGTTTGTGTTTTATGGCCTGTTAACAGAAATGTTACATTTGTAGTGTTGTTGTTTTTTTTATTTTATATCCATCACTGGTCGTTATCGTCAATTCATTTATCCTTAAATATAAGATCAAATAATAAACAGTGATTTTTTTTTTTCGTATTTTACACAAACGATACGCTTGATAAAATGTACGTTACTAGACAAAGAATTAAAAGTTGTATATATATATATATATATATATATATATATATATATATATATATATATATATATATATATATATATATATATATATATATATATATATATATATATATATATATATATATATATATATGTTCAAATTAAGAGGAGAATCAAATAAAATGAAATACCTTAAGTATTAAAAATTTTGTGTTGCCTCTTTGAAGCTAAGGCTGACGATGTGAAGAAAATTGCTAAAGATACGATTGAAATGGTTTAACCTTCCTTCAAGGAAATGTCGGAAAAACAGCATAATAATGTAGAGATGGTAACCTCAGATGAAATCCAGTTGAACATTTCTCCTGCTAATGTTCTCTCTCAAACTCTCTTACGTAGATCTGGCCGAGAAGAAAAAAAATTCGAATGAAAATAAAAAAAAATTCTGGGTATGATGATAAAGATATATATACAATGAAGATAAAGAATGCCGAAGCAACTATTCTCATACATGTCCAAGAACGAATATTTTGTCGATATCGATGATATCGACAATACTTATGTCAATATCGTATCGATATCGATCGTGATCAGCACTGATAATAGGAAATACCTGGTACCATATTTGAGGCTCTATATTATGTCGATGTCGTCGATATCGACAATATCATGACGATATCGTATCGATATCGATTCTATTTGCACAATTTTTTATCACAGTGAGGTATAACATAACTTTACAAAGTCACAAGTGAAGTCAAAATTGATTCATTATTGGCATGAATATGAAAATAAATTATGATTAAGAAAGTATTAGGGTTGTTACTGTTTTAGATTAGATTTAGAACAACATGTTGGGTTAGGGGGAAAATTCTTGAAAATATTTTAATAATCATGATTCGATATTGATGCGATATTGACGATATCGACAGTAAGGAAAATCTATTAAACACAGAAATGATGTCACAGTGTCCATATCTTTTTTTGGGGGGTCAAATGAATTGATATAATATACCAAGAGATGCACATATATAAATCTAATTAAAATTGAAGTTTTCATTTATTAATGTTAACTTGAATTTATTTTAAAAACATTTTAAAACATAAACCAGAGGAGGTGTAGCCGCGTCAAAACTATACGTCACGTTTTAACATGAATTTCTTAAAATTGAAAAAAGACTAACACATTTAAAAGAATCTAAAAAGCGCTTATTCGCCCAATATTTTAATTAAGACAAATTGTACGTCATTTTCTGGTCTTCAATTGAAAATTGAATGACACCGTTTGTATTTTTGAACATAGATATTATTGTTTTACTCTGATGCATTGAACAAACTTGAGGAAATGTTGAAATGGAACAAATGCTGCAAAGACCTTTTATGCTTTTTTGCTTCAAAATGCGGAAATCGTCGGTAGAGACGGTTGCGTTGTTAATAAGACTTACGGAGGAAAGAATGTAAATAAGAAACTTGTTCATTAATGGTTTCAGCGATTTTGTGCGGGTGATGGGTCAGCATATGAGAGGAAGACATAAAGATGGGTGGTTGGGAGGAAACGTTCTATGTTATCTTACATTGTCAAACATTTTGCTTTATCGAACTGTTCAAGGAATTTTGACAGGGGACTTAGTTATGATCAAAATGATTGTAGTATGGATACCGAAGATTATTAAGAAAGGGAAATCTGTGAACATCTTCGTGAATCTCATTTTTTAATGAAGCGAAGGGAAAGTGTGAAATTGTATGACGGTGAATATCCGTCAAATGATGTTATTTAGGTGCCGTGACTACCATAATAGCACATTGTATATATATAATTCAATATTTCGAAAAGTATATATTATATTGGTTGAGATTTTAATGTCTGATTTGAAATGAATGTAGGTCTCCTTTACATTGACTGTTATCAATTTTATCCACGATGTGACATTACTTTTGGATCGACCCTAGTTTTTTTTATGTCGTTAACACTCAGAATGACTCTCTTTTGCTTTCATCACATTATCTATACACTCTACTTGACGCTACTTGCTTGGTTACCTATAATCAATGGAAATGAATTATCTAAGTCTTCATGTGTAACCTAAGATTTTCATTTTGTTTTATTGGTGTGGGTTTATAGCCTATTTTGTATATTTTGCTTTTTGTCTAACTGCTTATTGTTATCGAATTTGATTTGGACGATGAATGGTCTGCAAAGAACAGTTAATAGTAAAAAATTTTGTCAACAGAGTAAATATCGATATTAAATGTGATGTGCGCTTCACTGCTGTGGAACTGATAAAGTTAAGCGGTAAATAATTTGAAAACACTAACGATCTAGTTCAAGCTACTTGCATTATTGCTAGAAAACTAGATATGAAATGTTATAGATATGTCTTTATGAATGGAGATGTATGAAATAAATAATAAAAAAAAAAACGGAGCAATTTTGAGAAGCTTTCTCTACGTTGTACTTGACGTTACAATCTTGGTTAACCGTGCTTTGTTGTAGCCAAATATTTTGCTTACAAATTGGCCAACATGAGTTCTGTTTAATCAACTGGAATGAAACTTCACACTTCAACAAAATAAATGTTTTTTTTTTTTTTTTTTGTTTTTTTTGTATTTAAGAAAATAATATGACGATGAGGAACATTGTTTACGTATTTTTTATGACCCCCATATGTTTTTAATACAACATAACGCTTCTGTAATTATTGGATGTTCTTTTGTCTTGTTTTGTTATGGCTGAATACAAAGGAAAAATATACTCTTTGTCTTGAATTTTAGAAGACTGTTTAAACTGATTTTCTTATCTTGTCTGGATGCATCTGTTATCCAAATGCTGTTTTCTTTTTTCTATATTGTAATTACTGTGTTTATGTATTCTTTAGAGCAGCATTTTAAAAAATATTTTCAACTCCATTCGTGAAAAAAAATCTTAGTTGTAGAGTAATATGGATGCTTATAATAAACAAGTGTTATGTTAGGTGATTTTTTCTTATTTCCTCACAAACTGTCTTGTCAGTATGTATGATAATTCTTTTCAATATCTCCTTATAATATCACTAGTCTTATTAGTGTCCGCATTTATTTCAAACTTATGGCATATCAACATGATTCAAAAGAGAGTTTATGAGACGTGAAAGACTTTTTTTTATTACTTATGCTTCAGTTTTTTCCCCATAGTTATTCCTTACCTGTTGATCATTTTATCTTAAGGACATTGGCAACGTTTCTGGTTTTCGTATAGGATTTTTCAAGATTTTTTAACAGGTTTAATGGTACCAAACATATTCAATTCAGGTCCTTTTTACCCATCAAGCCAGCCTTCCTTTATAGATTTTGTCAAATCAATGTTTTTACAATTTTCAATGCATTTCCTATGTAAAATGTTGATAAAATGACCCTATATTATTTTCAACCATACGTTTTCTCCAAAACTCATGTACTTCATAAGGTTTACACATTAAATACATTGTTGAAACCTTATTTCCGATGACATGCATATACTTTGGCTGAAAATGAAAATATTGAAACAAAACACAGAAATACTAGCACTGTTTTTAATTTTGAGTTACTTCCCTTCACTTCTAATCAATATTCCTTATGATCAAGAGACTGGTTATTTGTTTCTATTCTATAATTTACTATATTGGAAGCGAACTGTCATAAAACATTTTAACAAGGATTTATAGTAACTTTTAATGGTGTGTCATTCATATAACCTATAGAATCGTTCTCATTCGGTCTACCTGGCTATCACCACTTTCAGCAAAATTAATTCACATCTTTGCACTTCCCAGCATTCATGTACCTATTCTAAATGACGGCCTGTTGACTGTCTGCCCCCTCAGCACAATGTAAACAAACCCATCGCTGCTTTTCTTTTATTAATGTAGAGTTGAATATATCCCATAAAAAGCACACGTGCTTTTGTTTACTTCTCAGTCTGTAACCTATGCTTTATTGGTTTTCAGCGCCTTTTTTCTCCGGAAACCCTGCGATGCCAATGACCTTAAGCACAAATCGCATTCTGTAATTATATTCCTGGGTGATATTTATGTCTAGTACTTTCACAAACGTAGCATTATTTCTCAGCCAAAGGAGAACATATGAAACTTTAGGAAATAATGGACAATATTCAAGATCAAAAGTCCATAAAACAACCGACCGGTTA